>NW_015666532.1:123407-127245 GCF_001515625.1 Sinocyclocheilus rhinocerous
CACACACACACACACACACACACACACAAACAAACAAACAAATACAAATATACTTTTCTGTATATACTCCACCCTTTTCTTCTGTTCTCTCAAAGAAGCTTGGATACATTTTTTAGATGCTCAAGAATGGCTGGATGGAGCTCCTGGCCTGATTCTTGCTGTTTGCTCACAAATGTCTGGATTCGTAGGGCTGGAGTGGGGGGGCTTGGCTGATGTATGAGACTGAATGAGATGAATGTGCTGTAAGGAAACCGAGCTGGATGCATGACTCTCTGAGATTTGAATGATAAGGAGCTTGTGTAAGTTTCCACAACAGCCCTTCGCCAGACATGCATCCCTGGGGCTGAACCGCTTTACACGTGGTGAGAAGAGGGTGAAGGAGGGATGATGAAGGAATGCAGTAGAAATGCAGCATTCTGATGCAAGGGGTCGGACTCATCAGAGTTCAGTTTTCATAAACACTGCAATCTCTTGGCTGAGCTGAAAATATCTATCCATAACAATGTTACAGTTACAATAGACATTGTCTTCAGATTGAGTGAGATTCTATAGCGATATTTCCATAAAAGTTCCTGTGGAGAGCTGTGCTGGTATAGTGCCTGTAATGGCACCAATGACAGTCAGTTTGTGATCCTATTAGTGCTTTAAAGGGGATGAATTAAAGGAGTAATTCACACAAAAATTTAAATTCTGACATTATTTACTCACCTTCATTTCATTCCAAACCTATATGCTTTCTTCTGTGGAACACTCAAAACAAAAAAATATATTTTGAGAAATGCTCCATTGATTTGATTTGATTGATTGATTGATTGATTGATTGGAAGTCACTGGCAACCAGTTTTATTTTGGACTTGTATTCAGCAAGGATGCATTAAATTGTGACAGTAAAGACATTTATAATGTTACAAAATATTTGTATAAATGCTGTTCTTTTGTCTTTGTTCATCAAAAAATCCTGAAAATTCAGCATTGCCTTCACAGGAATAATAACATTTAAAAATATATTAAAATAGAAAACAGTTATTATAAATTGTAATAATATTTCACAATATTACTGTTTTAATGTATTTTTTGATCAAATAAATACAGTCTTAGTGAGCATAAGAATCTTCTTTCCAAAACATAAAAAAATCTCAGCAACCTCAAACTTTATAATACTAGTGTCCAGGTTTGGGGTTTAGTGGAATTTAGAGTTGAGTCAAGCCCTCCATCACAAACCATAAGCCAAAAATGTTTACCTTTATCTCACTCAAGGATTGTATAAAATAAAGTGCAACATCTTTTGGTGTTTTGTGACATTTTTCTGAGAATTGAATCGGCACAAAATGCTGTATTCAATCCCACAACTATCACATTAGCACCACTGATCAACTTGTCTGGAGCAAAAGTGCTAATCGTTAGGCCACAGCTCAGAATATTTGAAGTAAAATGCACTGAAAGCAGAAATCCACTGGTCTGCTGCCATTCTGGCTTTGCTTCAGCATCAGACACACAGTTTTCTGGCTGCAAGAGCACATGAGCTTGTTTTCACTATTGGCTATATTTTTAAGGACAAATATTGACAAGAACCTTCCTGGACACCGTAGTTCTGTTTTGTTTACAGGATATTGGGGGAGGAACAGTATCCAGGGGAACTAATGAGCAGAAGTGTGAGAGCGGACTATTTTCAGAGAGCTTATCTGAAGGGCAGAGCAGGACATGGTGTAGTCTCAACCCCTGCATTCCTGTCACATGATTTCAGGCCACATCCCCCTCCTCTAAACACCTGGCATTACTGAACACACTTACAGGAGACGCCGAGAGGATGCAGCTTGTGTGTGTGTGATATTTACACGTCATTGCTGGCTCCAGGTGTGTAACTGGGGCGATGAATGTGTAAAGAGTGAGATGGCTACAGTAAACACAGCGCTAACTGCCCTTCCCAAAGTCCAGTTCTCGCCATCCCGACGTGGACCTTTATAAGACTAGCTTACAGCGCTTCTTCTGACCCATTTGCACACACACTAGGATTGGGAATCTTTGGGAACTCGATGATTCCAGTTCCTTGGCGATTCCTTTGACACTTCTTTTGTTGATTATTTGGGACAGAATAGACAATAATTTGAAAGTAATTCAGATTGCATTTATTGATCTTTAGCAGCAGTTTTCAAAACATAAGTGGTGTCGTTAATCACAATTACAGCTTGAAGTGACGCTCAGTCCCACCTGTGCTTCATCTGCAAGCAGCAATACATCAAGTGTACGTGATCACAATGCTACCTTTAGCTTGATGCAAATTTTACAGGGATTACACTTTCTATTTTCATCCATCTAGCAAGTTCACGTTTGACTTTATTTAGTTCGATATTAAATATTTATCTATTTTTCATACTGTACTTTATAATGTTGTGATGCCTTCATATGTAACTTTTAAAACAACTGATTTTTGTTTGTGATGTTTTACTTTTGTTTTACACAACCATATAGAATATATTCATTTTCTTTACATGCGACATAAAAACATGTCATCTTCACTTATGAAATAGACTAGTCCCTCACAGCATTCTTTTTACATGTACGCTTCATATTTTCAGATTTTATATTCAGTTTTTTTTAACAGAGGAAGAAAAGTTTACAAATTCTACCGTCAAACAAATTAATAATTGGTATGTGTTTAGTTGGTTAATAATTAGTTTTTTTTTAATGTTTTTCCTATAAAAGATATTTTAAATAGTAGTTGTAATAAAAATAATAATAAAGATGATACATAGTAATAATAAATAATATAATAAATAGCAGTAGTATTAGTGTCACGATTCGCTGTGGGAGGAACGAGAGAGAAACGTGGAGTACAAGCAAAAGTCTTTAATCCAGGAATCACAGGGGATAATCTACAACAGGAACACGGGAACCACACGACATCCAACAAGTAGGCCCGACAAAGGAAGACTGAACAAACAGGAACTTAAATACAAGGGATAATTACTTAACACAGGTGCACAGAATGACTAATTAACTAAACGAGGACAGGAACATGACAAAATAAGGGAGGAGCCATGGAGGAGGAATGGCCGCCGACTCCAGGGGGCCGACCAGCAGCGGCGGAGCAGGTGGTGGAGGAGCCCGAGGCGGAGATAGAGAGCCGATGAGCCATGGCGACGGGGAGGATCCTAGGCGGAGCAGATGGCGCCGGCGCCTGACGCGAAGCCGTGGAGCCGGAGTGACAGAGGACTGAGGAGGAGCCGAGGGGATGAAGGAGCCTGACGAAGCCTGAGGGACGAAGGGACGAGGCAAAGCCAGAGGAGTAGAGTCCCGAGGCGCAGGATGGTCGACAGCAGACCAAGGCAGAGCCGGAGGGACGAGGGAGCCCAGCGGAGCTAGTGGACTGCCGGGCCACGGCGGAGAGGAGGGAGCTAGAAGCCATGGTGGAGCCGACGGGTCCATGGGCCGAGGCGGAGTCCGGGGCTTAGAGGCTGGAGACGGAGTCAAGGGAAACTCCAGCCATGGCGACGCTGGAGGATGGTAGTCCCGCGGAGCTCGCAAACCGCATAGATGGTGGGCTGAGGGCGAGCAGAGGGGCTGCCAGACGACAGCGGAGGAGGAGGCAGGAGCAGATGGAAGGGCGGGCATTTGTGAGCCTCCGGGCTTTCAGGCCAGAACTTAGGAACGGGAGCCCTCTTCTCTTCGATATGGCACAGTCGCCGCACCATACACAGCTCACCCTCAGCCGCGGTGCAGGGGGCGGAGCTCCTCTCCGCGCTCACGCCGTCCGCGGCTTTCTCCCTCGTGGCGGGCGTTGTTGCCGGCTCACACACCTTGACTGACGTCATTTGCAGCTCCGGCTCTCCGTCAGCGG
>NW_015666532.1:128264-221926 GCF_001515625.1 Sinocyclocheilus rhinocerous
GGCATTTGTGAGCCTCCGGGCTTTCAGGCCAGAACTTAGGAACGGGAGCCCTCTTCTCTTCGATATGGCACAGTCGCCGCACCATACACAGCTCACCCTCAGCCGCGGTGCAGGGGGCGGAGCTCCTCTCCGCGCTCACACCGTCCGCGGCTTTCTCCCTCGTGGCGGGCGTTGTTGCCGGCTCACACACCTTGACTGACGTCATTTGCAGCTCCGGCTCTCCGTCAGCGGTGGGCTCGGGCATGCGCTCCACGCATCGAGGAGATGGTGTGCTGGGCACTGGGTCGGGAGTGGAACTGGCGAGATTCTCCTGGGAACAGGCGGGAACGGAGATCCATTTCTCGCCAGTGTCCACTCCACAAAGGCGGCAAAATTCGCTCGAGGACCATCTTCGGACGACTAGGAGCAGAACACAGGAACAGAAACAGGGGCAAAACATAACAAAACAGGTCCATGATCCTGACAATTAGTAATCATTATTGTTAATAATGACAACTAATAATATTATCTACTTCCGACTTCACATATGCATATGTACATTTCCATGCATGAGCTCATCAATTTTGATCTGTTTCATTGTTTATTGTAGGACAGATTTTTTAACAGTAGCGTCAAGTGAATTGTTAGCTTGTGTTTGGTTAGTTGGGTAAACATCTACGTTCATAGAATTAACATTTTCTTCTAAAATGTACAAATACTTTTGGTTGGCAGAGAGTAAATGTGCGTCTCATTCAGAGCTTCTGCTCTTTGTTTCGTGCAGATGTTTTCTGTAGTATAGTTTCACAAAACTAAAGTCAGAGCATTCTGTTTTTGTTTTCAAATTTCAAATTATGAAATCTAATTTAGATTTAAAAAACTGCTCATGCTGCATGTATTCAGCATCTTTGTTTGGATTGTGATTCAGATGCAGTGGTTTCCTCTAATTTTGAATGGAAAGAGCACAGGTAGCCTTTGTTTATATGAAGAGTTTTTTTTTTGGTCTTATTTGATTAGATTTAGGGTGTTTTAAAATTTCAATTTAGTTTTGTTATTTGACATATTTCTGTTTCACAAAGAAATGTGCAGCATTTTGTCCAAGCAATTATAAAAGGACACCGTTTCATTTATAATTGGTCTTAAATCTAATTTTGTTTAGAAAAAATTGAATCTTGAAATCAGTATTGTGAATCGAATCGTGAGTTGAGTGAATCGTTACATCCCTATTTCCAAGATTTGTAATAGAAGGTCATTGAGTTTGTTTAGTATTCTGTTAAATCTGGAACCACACTGTAGTGTGTGTGTTGTTAATGGAGAGCAGAACATCTTGCAGACTGCCAGTGGAGTAGTACAATGCTGGCCAGTGGAGCTGGCTGCATGCTCTAGTCATCTGTAGACCATCTGACCTACACAAACTCACACCTGTGGGGCAGGTAATGTTTACAGATGAGCAGATGAGGGTGAAGTCATGTTCTCGTGAGTCGCTTCTCTTTGAAGCACATCAAAGATGCCAAACACACACTCTTATGCGTGCTGTACACTCCTCCCTCTCATCACCCCAGTCCTCATCCTCCTCCTCAGAGTTATGAGCTTATAAAAACATTACACTTGCTAAAATGACCCCTAAAGGAGGCTTTGAAAGACATTTTTAAACAAGTGCTCCCTCTTCAACTTTGACGTGTTCTCCTCTTAACTTGACTTGTAAAAACACACTTTGGCTTTTAAAGTGGAGCTGCGGTGATCTGATCAGATGATGACCCAGTACAGGTGGTGAGTCACCATGACATGTTCCTGTACAGGCTCAACAGTTAGGATTTTTTTTTTTTTTTTGACCTGCCAACATATTACTCATGGCTCCTCCACATGGCTCCACCACAAAACAGTGTTGTTAAATTTTTTAAAAGTTAAAATTTTTAATTTTAGCTAAAAAATAACAACACAGTCACATTAAATATCATTTTATTTTTAAGAAATGTGTTATTCGACAATAAATTATTATAATTTACAATATGAAAAATGCTATTTATTTTAAAAATTTGCTAAAAAACACTTCACAGTTTTATTCAATAATTAGTCTTCTCAAAGCAAAGGTAATCTAAATGTTAAAATGAAGGAAATTTCATTACAAATTTTTATATGTGGAAAAATTCGTATATTTTCAATTAATAAGTTTCAATTAAGTTTTTTTTTTAGTTTTATTTATTTATTATTATTATTATTATTATTATTTATATATAAAAGTGTACTATTTATTTATATAGAAATATGTTCTTTTAGCAAGGTACAGTAAATGCTCTTCATATTAGGTTTTCTCAGGTTTATAACATCTTACTACAGGACTTCCCGATGCCTAAACAGACCGCTTTTTCCTTCCACCTCCCTTTGATTGTAGGAGGGATGAAAGGCTGCATTGAAGAAGGAAGAAGGGAAAGAGGAAAAACCATTTATCTGAATTCAACTTATCAAGGACAGACAATGGCGATGGTACAGCACTGGGTTAAAAAGGGACAAACCCAGCTATTGGGTTGTTTTGACCCAGCGGTTGGGTTCAACCCAACCGCTGGGTCAAAACACACACACACACACACACACACACACTCACACACACACATTGAGGAGAGTTGAAATTGCTTTCTTTCTGTCTCCACTGGTGAGCACGATGTGGCAGCCGTCCTCCCTCTCTCATAGTGTGTTGGTAAAACAGAGACATGTTGAATGTTGGAAACCGTCCTCAGGTTGGCCTAGATTGAAGTGGATCGGTTTCTGTCTGCCACGTTTAGGTCTGTTTGACTGTGGTGCCTGAGTTCAGGAATTTGTCGTCTGCCTGAGAGATTTGGTGTGAAGCTCTTTTCTTTGTTTTCTTTGACTCATAAAGAGTTGTATGTAAAACGTTGTGGTATCATGGGCTCACTTTATTAACTGTTATCTGCTCACCCTGTCCTGATCTTGTTTTCTGGTATGTTAAATATTTGCCGCAGTGAATGAGAGTTTGAAGGCGCTGCCAATAGTTTACAGGAAGTCAGCTCGCAGATAAAGGTTAAAGCGAGGTCTTGTGTATTGCAATGAGGTGCGAGACGCTCATCGTCAGAGGCTGTGTTTACACGCGCTGTCTGTCCCTCTTCCTAAATTCTTGTGTGCGTTCTGTCTCTCCCTTTCTTTCTCTTCCTATGTCAATTTCATAATTTTTTTTAAATGTAACCTTTTTTAGTGAACGTCATATGGTTGTTTTGCATAAAGAGTTGCCAAAAGCATCAAAATGCACACAAAAAAACAATGATAAAATAAAACGACTACTCTGTTGTACAGTAATTAGTAAAGCATTATTGGGACCATATTATTATTATTATTATATTATTATTTATGTTTTTTTTGTTTTGATGTTTTGGCTTGCTTTGCTTTGTTTCTTGCTTTGTTTTGCTTTGCTTTAATAGCTACTCTGTTGTACAGTGTTTTTTGTTTTGTTTTACTTTAATAGCTACTCTGTTATACAGTGTTTTTTGTTTTGTTTTGCTTTGCTTTAATAGCTACTCTGTTGTACAGTGTTTTTTGTTTTGTTTTGCTTTACTTTACTTTAATAGCTGCTCTGTTGTACAGTGTTTTTTGTTTTGTTTTGCTTTGCTTTAATAGCTACTCTGTTGTACAGTGTTTTTTGTTTTGCTTTGCTTTGCTTTGCTTTAATCTACTCTGTTGTACAGTGTTTCTTGTTTTGTTTTGCTTTGCTTTAATAGCTACTCTGTTGTGCAGTGTTTTTTGTTTTGTTTTGCTTTTGTGTTTTTTGTTTTTAGTTGTAGTTTTTTAAATGTTTTGTCTTGTGTACAGACAATGAATGAACTAAGGAAGTTGAGAGCAGTGGTTGATTCCTGAGGGTGTGGAGTTCAAACATAGATCTCCCTGTGACAGATGCATTATTGCCCTCACCCAGTAACACCTGCATTTCATCTCTTTTACAGAGTTCTCTCTTCACCAGTGCTTACTTTCATTTCTCTCAGAGTATCTGAATCAGCAAAGCATTATTGGCATGACTATAAAGGATGGCTATATTAACAAAAAGCTTTCAGGTGCTTAAAAAAGTCCAGGTGTTGTGCATAAAGAAAATAAAGTACCATACAGTAAATAGAATAACACGGTGTCACGTAGTTTGTAGATCGGGAAGAAGGAGGCGGGAACCGGCCAACGTTCAAATACTTTAATCAAATAAACAAACACAAAACGAAAGTAAAGTGGCAGCCCCTCGCGGACGACTGCCGCACACAAAACACAAAATAAACTACAAAACGAAAGTAAAGCGGCAGCCCCTCGCGGACGACTGCCGCACACAAAGCACAAAATAAACTCCAGGCCTGGTCCTCTCTCGTCCGACACTGTCGTCACTCCTCCCTTTTATCCTTCCGGAGCTCCTCCGTGAGACTCGAGACCGGTGAGTGGTGCAGGTGTCGCTCATTATCAATCACTCCACCGGCCTCGCTCCGTTCCCACGGCTCTCGGCCCCGCCCCACTCGTCACACACGGCATGTTGACAAAGCATTTAAAATCACAGTGGGGACATGGTAATATTCTTACATAGTGGTAAGGAAGAAAGGAGAATGTCAATAATAGCATTTTGAGTTGGGAAATGTCAACCCCCATTATTTTGTTTTTGTTTATTTTTTTTTCTAAAAAAAACTAATTGTAGGAAAGTGAAATCGGGCATCGAAACAGTTTAGTACTATTTAAAACCTTCCATTAGAAAATAGGACTGTATTTTTCTAATTTGAAAAAGAGCTTCTTATATTAGCCTGACTAGATGCAGAGTTGATTTTAAAACAAATAAATAAAGATCTGCATCCCTGCTGTGTACACGCACACATTTACTTCTAGTTCCAGGCCAACTCTCTCTTACTTTTCTGTCAGAAAACCTTTGTTGGTGAGACTATATCCAATAACAACAATGCATTTTAAACAAAGAAAGAAAAAGAATGATTAGGTATGTAAACTCTAAATGATGAAAGGGAGCAGAGTCCTGATTACATAGATGAAGAGAATTATGAGAGAAACTGTTCGCTCTCTTTCCCTCTATTTGTAACTTGATGATAGAGGCCTAGAGTTTGTTTCTTAAAGGGTCTGCCAAACAGAGGGAGAGAGAAGAGTATTAAGCTTGTTTACATCTGGAATTAAGATCCATCTCTGGTAATCTGATCACAAATGTTCACTCGAGACATGCTGTTTACATCTGGTATTAATGTGCGTCTCAAATACGTCTTTGGTGACACATTGCTTCACTCTTCACATGTCAGTGTGTTACTGCAAGTTGCACCCCGTTTAACCTGTATTTAATGTTGACCGTTTGTGATTGGATTAATACCAGGTGTAAAAAGGTTCTCAGCTGGTCTCCAGCACACCACTTCTCTTCACATCTGAGATCCTGAGCCTTGTTCATGTGCTGTTCTTGACAATGGGTGAGTTAATCCAGGTGTTTGTGTAAGCATCAGATGAAAAAAGTCTGTGTGTGTGTGTGTGTGTGTGTGTTTGGCCGCAGTAATAAATCCCAGAACGCAGACTGGCCTCACTTTCACTTTGAAACAGGAAGTTGTCTGCTGTCAGCCTTATTTTTCATTTCCATGGGCCTGTTTACACACTCCCAGCTGTGACACCTCTTTATGAGAAAGAGAGAGAGAGAGAGAGAAAATGTGTTTGAGTGTGTGTGATGCATTAAATTGGTAAAAAAAAAATTTAAAAAGCAACAGTAAAAACATTAATGTTACACAAGATTCCTATTTCCAAAAAAATGCTGTTCTTTTGAGCTTTCTATTCACCAACGGATCCTAAAAAATCATGGTGTCCACAAAAACATTACGCAGCACACGTGTTTTCAACATCGATAATAATAGTAAATGTTTCTTGAGCAGCAAATCAGCATATTAAAATGATTTCTGAATTTGCCATCACAGGAATAAATATAAAGGTTAATTTAATAAAAATAAATTGAGTAGTATTCAACAATATTAAAGTTTTACTGTATTTTTGATCAAATAAATGCAGCCTTGGTGAGCATTCGAGACTTCTCTTGATGAAGTTTGTTCTTCCAAATTCCCCTAACTGGGTTTGGATCTGCATTTCACATCAAGTTTTTGACCAAGAACCACTGACAGCATTTAATCAGAATCATTGCTCAAATTCATTTTTTTTCTTTTTGTGATCTGTGCTAGATTTAAAACCTGTAGGAAAGGAAAAATGAGATCTCAAATGTTTCTCGCAAACAGCAATAAGCTACTTTTTAGAACATAGTGGCTAGTCTGCCAAATGTTTGGCATTAATATATAATAAAACCAGCTGCCATATTTCAAAACACAGATGCCAATTTAAACTGGATTTTCCAGCGGGGTTGCATTTCTTTTTTCTTTTTTCTTTTAAGAAATTATAGGAGAAGCATCTGAAACAATGATACTTCAATGAAACTGAGACCTCCATTTAGTCTCCAGGACTGTGGAAGAGCAGATGTGTTGGGTTCCTTCATAGCCCAGACACTGAAAACACACACCTCACACTCTCATCTTGCTGATTTACTTTTAGTGGCTGCGTGTTTGGTTGTCTGCCTCTTTCCACTCTCCACCCTTCAACATGGAGAGCGTGAAACAAAGGCAGGCCTGCCAGCCAAGGAGATGTGACGCTAGCCCTGGCTCTCTGGAGCTCCTCCAGACTCAGAAATAGGTCAGGTTAGTAAAAATAGTCCCTAACAAGTGAGGGTCTGCTGCTAACTCTCACTACTCTTCCATGCTTTTGTTTCTCAGTGTCCAGTGGCCCTAAAACTTACTCTAAGTGTACACATTCCTGTATGGAAATTGAGGTGATTACTATGGAGGTACCTCTAGAGCGCTTGCTAAGCATTGTTATTTTGTTCTTAAAAAGTGTCTGTTAAGAGGTCCACATCTTTCCTCTCGGAAGTTTATGTATTGTTTGCTGTGGCCGTAAAGACCATTTCCTTCTGATAACCACAGAGAAACATACAGTATTCATATAGGCCTAGTCAATTTGTTTATCCTGCACCCCACCCCCATCAAGTGAGAAAATAAATAATGAGGTCAGAAGGAAAATCTTGAAATCAGCATTGTTTTCCCCTCCAATCCTTTCATTATTCCCAGAGGAAATGATCATTGCTCAGATGACTTCATGCAGTTCTCACTTTCATTGAAGTGTACAAGTTTGTTGTAGATGTTTCTCCAAAATTCCTTAGGAGAAATAAAAATGGATATTACTATTGCAGACCGAGTGAGAATGGAAGACGTTATTATTGTAACATTATGCCCTTTGCACTGTAATGTTTTCTCACCGGTTAATGAGATATGAGGTAATCTAACAGCGTTGCATTCAACCCTCCACCAACGCCGTCTCTCATCGCGTCGCTGGTTCACCTCTGGTCTGTCTGTGTTTTGGAGGAGGCCTGGCTTTGGAGAATGATTTGCAGGGAGGGTGGGATCTTGCTTTCAAAGCTAGCTTGCTATTGCTAGCCTCTCTGAAATCACCTACCCTACCTTTAACTAAAGGCTGGCCCACACTAAAAAAATTTTAAAATCTTATCAGATTTTCAAAATGTGAGAGACCACAAACATAACGATAATAAATCATAGATTTAACGGTTTTGTTACTATAGTGTGTGGAGTGCTGATTCAGTCACTCTTAACACACCTCACACCACAGGAAAATCTGATAAAATAATCTGTAGAACCATCAAGATATTCAGCTCAAAATTGTTCTCATTATCTTGTAGCGTGTGCCCCACTTAAGAGTTTTTCCCTCAATAAACTCCTAATTTGATGCTTAAGTAAGGTAGTCGTTGATATGTGTAGGTATTGGGTAGGGTTAAGTGATCTAGATTATTGTCATGCAGAATAAGGCATTAACATGCACTTTTTAAATACTAATAAACAGCCAATATGTTAGTAATATGCATGCTAACAAGCAGCTAGTTAATAAAAAAAAAAGTGACATGACATGTGGCCAAGTTTGGTGACCCATACTCAGAATTAGTGCTCTGCATTTATCCCAGCCAAAGTGCACACACACAGCAGTGAACACACACACACTGTGAACACACACCCGGAGCAGTGGGCAGCCATTTTTGCTGATAATTTAAAGGGGTCATATGATGCGATTTCAAGTTTTCCTTTCTCTTTGGAGTGTTACAAGCTGATTGTGCATAGATAAGATCCCTGAAGTTGCAAAGACTAAAGTCTCAAAACCAAAGAGATATTCTTTATCAAAGTTAAGACTCTGCCACGCCCTCCTAAAACGGCTCGTTCTAACACGCCCCCACATATCTAGGTCACTATGTGGGAATATTTGCATAATGCCGCCCAAATGTTCACGCAAAGAAAGAAGGCGTGGTTTCAGTAACCGCAGTTAGTGTTGAAGCAGCATGTCAGGGAGACGCTGTGTGTTTCTAGGCGAAAGCAAAAGCACTTTATTTGGCCTTCCGGAAGTAGATGCATTTAGGAATCTTTAAGATTACTTACAACAGAACAGCAATGGATTTTATGGATGACCGTTTCGTGAACCTAGGAGAGGAGGTAATTCTGACTTTGCTATGACAATCTGGTGCTTCTGAATCAGCTACTGTTTTGTTATTATTTTAAGTATTTGCTATTGACTGTTCAAATGCGGAGTTTTGCGCATCGTTTGTGTGCATGTGAGTGCGCGTGTGTGTGTGAGCGAGAGAGAGAGAGACAGCGTCACTCACAGTGGAGTCAGCTGTCTTAACCGTGGCTTGTGTACTGCAAACACATACCAGCTTCATCACTGTGTCTGTCACACGACTCTGTTCCCCTTTCGGGCTCTGTCTTTACATTTATTTTGAAAGATGAAGCTCGCGATTATGGTAAGGGGCGTTACATTTCCGACGAGTGCTTGCGGTGTTCGGCCAATCACAATGCACTGGGTCAGCTGGCCAATCAGAGCAGACTGCGCTTGTCGGAAGGAGGGACTTTGTAGAAAACGAAGCGTTTGAGAGAGGCGGGGCAAAGAGGACCTACAATAATGTACAGTATTTGAAAAATAATGTGTTTTTTGAACATTAAAGCATGTCAACATATTCTATTACACCAAATACACAAAATAATGATCTTTAAAAAAGCATCATATGACCCCTTTAATAGTGAATAGCTTTCCATAATCTAGAGAGTTACCTAAAAATGTAATCAAATGAGATCATTGTTGTCCTACAGTGAGAGTATAGAGCTATTATATGAACATGGGTGGCATAGTTTAGATAACTTGACCTTGGAAGAATTGGATGAGAAATGTTTAAGAAACCTCTGGCTTTTGATTGCACACTTAGGTATGTTGACCGATCTCATCTGAAAATCTGCAGGAGACACAGAGCTTAATTTAATTTAATTAAGATATAACAGAAATTTAAAAGAGATTTCTTTTGTGATTCCCCCTCTACATTGCTGTGTAAGAATTCTTCTTTGTGATTTTATTTTATTTTTATTTTTTTTTTACCTCCTATATTTGCTCTCCGTTTACCATCATTGCTGCCTAAAAGAAACGTAAATATTAAAGAGATCTGTTTATTTATTTATTTAACCTCCTTTCATAAGGAAGTGCTCTCAGTTTACTGTCATTAATGCCTAGAAACAATTTCGATATTAAAAATCAAATGGTTATTTATTTATTTAATAAGGGAAGTTCCCCCAGGGAAGTCTTTATTCATTTATCTGTTTTATCTCCTATTTATCGGTTTACCATAATTTCTGCAAAAAACTGAGAAATTAAAGAGATATTTCTTATTTTTTTATGGGTCTACAACTTATGTCCATCCAATTTCATGTAACCACCTCCTCAGAAGACCTTTCCAGACTGTTTTTCTAGATACATATCCATCCTGTTGCATGGGTTTCTCAGCACTGTGAAATTGCTCTCTTTCTATTACGAAACCCCTCCATCCACCGCAGACACATAGTAACTTATCAGACTCAGACAGAACAAGATAAGAGCAGGAACTGTTGCTAAGCAACTGTGGATACAATAAAAAGGTCAACGTTTAGCAGCGACGACTCCTGACACACTTAATCAGTCTTTTAAAAGCTTCTTTCACAGACTTTCACATCCATATAGTCTGCAGGAGAAGAGATGACCAAAAAAAAAATAAATAAAAAACTGTTGATTTGCTCAGGAATGTCAATCACAATTTTGAAAGATGTCATATTTACATAAAGAAATGACCTCAGACACTTTAATATCAACATTTTTTTTTAAATAAAATAATAATTGCTCAGAGGTTGTTCTTTAATAACTCAGGAGGTCATTTCATTATTTAATTTTAATCAGGCACCAGTGTGAATTGTGAATTGTGGATACAGGCTAATGCGAATATGAACAGCAGGGCCAGGCATAACAGAAAGGCGGTGAGCAAATGTCCCAGAGGTCTGAGCGCAGGACCAGAACAGGATGACTGGGAGTTAGATCAGTGGAAAGGGAAGGTGAGGGTGAGCTTTAGGAGTGTCTGGAACTGGGACAGATGCAGTGTTTGACCCTTACAGGCCTCCAGAACCACAGAGCCACAGTATAGCACATCTTCTGAATAGTGACTGACCTAAAGTCATAAACTACTGTACACTAAAGCCTGTATGGTTCATGACTGAGGCCTTATGTGATGGCTTTATCATAAGGAGAGAGAACACAGTGACGCAAAACTCTGCTCAGAGCCTGTTTGTTTTCAACTTTAGTTTATCTGTAGAAAAAGAAAAATTCTTCTGTGATCGTGTGTCTCCTCTTAGAGTATAAGAAGAGATCTCAATAATGTCTCAAACTTGCCAAGATACCAAAGTCTGCAATTAAAAGTCTGAGCTTTCAATATGAACTCAAACATTTCATATCAAAATCTTCTAAGACTGCATTATCTGCTGTCCACAATCTGTCCAAAGTTGTCTCATTATGTCTCTTTTATTTCTCCTAAAGAATTGTAGAAGAGTACCTATATTTAACATAACTGAGAACTAAGGATTCACTGATATTATTGTTTTTGCTGTATCCAAATCTATACTATTTTGTCTAGTTAATTTAGACACTAAAAATTAAAATCAGTCATTTAAAATGTTACAAGTGAATTTAGGCATCACAACATTATAATATACAGTATGAAAAATGGATACTCATTTCTAAAATTTACATTCCTAAAAATTACATTTAAATTATAAGGTTAACTTTAATATAGGTTAATATAGAGTAGGTTAACTTTAAGAGAGTATTAGATAATGGCAAATGTAATCTAAATATAAAAACAGAAGAAATAAACATGCACAAATTAAAAATCCAGTATCGACAAATACCAATAAATTAAATATTTCTATTATTTTCCGATGACCAGCTATATTGTACATCCCTACCTGGAACTCCTGAACTATAAAGAGCTTATGCTCCGAACAATGTAAACGTTCCTCTGGGCTAGTTAATAACAGGACTGATCTGGGATCTGTGAGAGTGAACAGAACTCAGTCCTGCTCCAGTTGTCTGCTGATTCTTATTATTTTCTCCTCTCTTTCTTTGAGGAAACATTTATAGATCGCCCGTGTCTGCTTTGCCAGGAAACATTCAAGAAACCCAAATGGGGTTGGCAGTTGATATTGTGCATTTTGTGTGAGTATGTCTGTGTGTTGTTGTATGCAGCAGTAAATCTGGCCCAGGATTTACTCTGTCTGCCTCGCTGCTATTTCAGCGGTGTGTCCTGTCTCGGTTAGTTCCTGCTCTCTCCCTCTCTCATTTTCAGTGTTTTTAAGTGGAGTTATGCTGGGCATGCAATAGCAGCAACAACAGTCTAACAACAATAACAGACCTGAGTACACATCTGCATCATCGTTCAACACACTTTTGATGTCCACTTCCTTCCTTCTCTCTCTCGGTCTCTGTCACCCACTAAAGCCCCTTTTTCACCAAAAGGGTGCTGGTGCCAGGGCCAGTGCCCAATCTAAATCTATTGTGCTTGTTTACATCACAGAAAAGTCAGTTCTGGGCTGAAAAAAAATCTTTTCTAAAAAAATAATTTTTTAAAATGTATTTATTTATTGTGAATTGATTACTCAAATATATTAGCATACAATAAAATGTACTGATATTATTTTAATGCAACAACAACAACGACTACTACTACTACTACTAATATTAATAATAGTAACAGGTGCCCAATCTGGATCCATTCTGACCACTTACATTACAGAAAAGTCGGATCTGGGATGTAAAAACAAAACAAAAAAAACAACAAATCTACACCATTTTAACTGATGTTTGATTGATTGATGATTGAATTACTAAAATGTATCATTATATTAAATAATTATTATTATTTTACTACTACTACTACAACTAATAATAATAATAGTAATATCATTCTTTTAAAAAGCAGCATGTACAGACTTAAAGATGCTCAATCAAATTACTTTAAATGTCAAAATACAGTCTCAAAACTCATAACACTTGTAAACAAAAACCACAGTGTGTTGCGTTTATTTGTTATCTTTTTGTAACACAGTTATGTTGTAATTTGACTTTTAAGGCCGGAAACAAGCTCCAGTTGCGACACAATTTTGATTTTGGTTGAAAAGGGGTGTATGATAGGAGGAGCACCAGTTTCGACCCAACACCAACCCTTCCCCTTTCTCCTAATAGCGACTAGGGTGTTTTCCTCTCTCCAGTACGCCCCTGTATGTAGGTCAGCTCCCACAACAAAGTGATGTGATATAGCTCCGCCGGACTGGAGCTTTGCCGTTTCCTCTCAATGTGGTCACCACATGTGCGGCTTTTCTTGAGAAGCAAAGGAGAGGGAGTGAGAGGGGCACAAAGCAAGTGCTAAATCCACATGCGGTTCTCAGGCTGTTGTTTTCTTATTGTAATTAGGTTTGTCTGTACTTTCAGATGCGTCTTTATCTCCACCCTAAAAGAATGACAACAAAAAGAGGTGGGTTTCCAGAGCACCCGCTCAGGTTTCAGCAGAGAACATGACACAGCTCAGCATGTCATAATCTGTGTTGTGATGTGCGTGCGGTGGGGAGAGGCTCTGAGATATGGTTATTGTGAGAAAGGGGACTGCAGGCATGGAGAGGAGATGGAACTGTAACTCTAGAGATGGATTAGACATCCTATCCGTACATGTTGCCCCACTGAGAGATGGTCACATGGAAGTTTTCTGGAAGAAGAAGATGCACTTGGCATGACGTTGTTGAGAGAAATGTCTATCAGCCCTGCTGAAAAGATCATCAGCTGGTCACCAGTAGTGATAGACTGTTATATCAGCCAATATTTAGTATTTTTTAGAGTATCGCATACTGTACCCAATCGTCCAATAAGTCATTAGGCCTTCAGTAATGCCAATTATTTCCAGATGTACAAGTGATTTGTTTAAATTAAGGTACATTTTCTGTCATTAGGTTTTGTAATAATGATGATGATTATTGATGATGATAATGATAATTAATAATAATAAGAAATAATATTTACGTGCTCTGGAAACCCATCTTTGTTTGTTTATTTACTTATTTTAATTTTTTTTTTATAAACCTTTCTCGTTTTGTTTTGTTTTGTTTTATTTTATTTATGCTACTTTTATTTGATTTGTTTCATTTTTTTGTTTTTATTTACTTATTTAAATTTTTTTTTATAAACCTTTCTCGTTTTATGTTTTGTTTTGTTTTATTTTATTTATGCTACTTTTATTTGATTTGTTTCATTTTTTTGTTTTTAGTTTTTGTTTTGTTTTTGTGCTTTTAGTTTTGTTTTTGTGTTTTTAGTTTTTTGTTTTGTTTTGTTTTTTTCTTCTTAGTTTTTTCTGTTTTTGTTTTGAGCTGGTATTTGCTGGTGAACAACATGATCATCCTTCAGCACGTTTGACTGGAACTCACCAGGATTAACGAGTCTGGATCAGCATGGAAATTCACCCTGGTGTACGCTGGTCTTTTCAGCAGGGAGCTGCCACTGAGCATCATTTAAGAGACAGATAGAGAGTGAGCGATATTAAGGCTTCTCGAGATTAATGCTTCTCCCCTCTAAGTGCCTGTTTTTCCTGGTGGCCGATATAAATCTGTAAATTGCTCTCGATTTGGTTGCCTGCCTCAGCTGGGCCGCCTGCTGCCTCTGCAGTGTTTACAGGACATGAAGTGTGTGTCTCCGTGGCCCTGCTGAGGTCCATATATCACCCCCCAACGCTCTCTGGGAGATCTTGCGCTTTTGGTGTGGTGCATGTACCAGGCTGATGTATGGAGGATGAGCATGGCCCCGTAGGTCCCGTCGGTTTACGTTGTGTTGGAGGAGTTGTACTGGTAGGGTGAAGGACCACCCATGTGCAGGCCTCTCTTTTTCGGTCCTCCCTGCTCATCCGCACATAGACAGGAATATACACAGACTTTTGCTCAAACACACACTCACTGACACGGGCATCCCCGAGAGATCCTGGGTCTCTGAGCTCAGAACCCTTCACACACACATACAACATCTAAACAGCACTGACCCATGAGTGTACACACATGCGATTAATGATCAGTAGACAGATCATGCAAGATGGAGCAAGTGTGGTTGTTGGCCTGCTGTCGCTCCTATCCTTTGTTGTTTTTTCTGTACATGTTTGT
Organism: Sinocyclocheilus rhinocerous; assembly: GCF_001515625.1. Taxonomy (NCBI): domain Eukaryota; kingdom Metazoa; phylum Chordata; class Actinopteri; order Cypriniformes; family Cyprinidae; genus Sinocyclocheilus; species Sinocyclocheilus rhinocerous. The sequence continues at coordinate 142,832 of NW_015666532.1, forward strand.
GCTATCAATGTGTATGTGTGCTCAAGGAATCAGTTCCTTGGTTTCCTACGATCGCCATACCCTTCTTGATATACAATCCACTGTCACGTAATTGTGTACTCGAAATGGAGAGCAATTCTGAATGGAACAAAAAGTGTTGAACTTGAGAAAATTTTTTGTGCGAGCGCACTTGCTAAATGAAGGCGGATTGTATAAAATGGATCAAACAAAAAACTTTGTTTATTAACGAGCTGCAGTTTTATTACATCACGCGCTGACAGAGATGCAGTATAATAATGCCACGGGTCATCAATAAGGTGCATACTGAATCTGGTCCTCCAATTTCAGTAAGCCGTGGTAAGCTGTTTTTCCACATTTCCAAGCGTGTGTCCCCAACACAATTTTTCACTGCGTGCATTGCGCGCTCAAACTCATCAGGAGTCAACAAGATGCCGACTTCTCCAAGTGACTGCTGCAGGACACACGCGAGGGAGAGACGCAGCAGTGCAGATCATGCGTCTCTCCATATACTGAAGTAAATGGGAGTGGAATTTACCGCATTATGAACGTGACACTTGCAGGAGTTATTAACATTGTATGCAATACCCGCAACCTCACACCAAATTTCAGGCCCTGTAGATAGGCTAGCATATATAGATAATTTAGTAAGCAGAAATCCGAAATTTACCTTAACATATTAGAGGAAGATGCTGATAACTCAACTGAATTGATGTTTGAAGAATGCGCTTCCAGCAGCCGTGATTATCACCAGTTGGCCGTCAAAGTTTTCTATGCATAATTTGATTTGTCACGAGACAGATTACCCTCTCCCATTCAATCACATTGATGGATCAAAATAAAATTAAAACAAACATGTAATGACCACAAACAGAGGGAAAATAGCGGAGTAAAAGTATAGATACATCACTTAAAATGTACTTGAGTAAAAGTACACAATTTTTAAACTACTCAAAACAGTACAATTTCTGATAAAAACTACTTAATTACAGTAACGTGAGTATATGTAATTTGTTAATCACACCCCTGGATATGACCAATCTTAATAACTTCCATTCTATTTATAAGTTGCCATTACTGTCAAACATTTTAGAGAAGATTGTTTTTAATCAATTGTCTTCATTTGTCTCATAAAACAATATTTTAGATACATTTCAATCTGGTATCATAGTACTGAGTCTGCACTTCTTAAGGTGTCAAACGACTTACTCCTTGCTCTGGACTCTGGTAAACCTGCCATTTTAATTTTACTTGACCTTAGTTCTGCATTTGACTCAGTTGATCATGCGACCCTTCTTAATAGTCTAAGGGATGAAGTTGGTATCAGGGGCACAGCATTGGTTCTTTTCATACATTTCAGATAGATCAGTAAAGGTGACGATTGAAAATCCCATAAATAAAATAAATAAAAAATTAAATTTTATTTTGTTTGTAAATGCTCCCCTTGGGTTCTGTCATGAGGAGATATAATATTTAATGTCACTGTTATGCTGAACATACCCTCATTTACATCCCTCTTAGCTCTGATAACTCTTATTCTGTCATTTTTAAAAATATATCAAATGCTGGACTGCAAGAAACTTTCTTCAATTAAATGAGAGCAAAGCTTAGATTGTTGCCTCCAAAACTTTGGCTTAATAGTCTAAGGGATGAAGTTGGTATCGGGCACAGCATTGGTTCTTTTCATACATTTCAGATAGATCAGTAAAGGTGACGATTGAAAATCCCCCCCGCATCACTCACATGTGGGGTACCTCAGGGGTCCCTTTTGGGACTTATTTTATTTTGTTTGTAAATGCTCCCCTTGGGTTCTGTCATGAGGAGATATAATATTTAATGTCACTGTTATGCTGAACATACCCTCATTTACATCCCTCTTAGCTCTGATAACTCTTATTCTGTCATTTTTAAAAATATATCAAATGCTGGACTGCAAGAAACTTTCTTCAATTAAATGAGAGCAAAGCTTAGATTGTTGCCTCCAAAACTTTGGACCTCCTGGTGCTGTCTCTGATATCACTAGTAATCTAGATTTTTTTGACATCAAATATTCATCCTTTTGCTAAAAGCTTAGGTGTGATTTTTGACACGGATTTGAATTTTGAAAAACAGATAAATGCTGTGGTGAAGAGCAGCTTTTTCCAATTAATTAATTAAATAGCCAAATTAAAACCTCACTTAAGGATTTGGAGACCGTTATCCATGCATTCATCTCTTCTAGACTAGATTATTGTAATGCACTTTATATGGGTCCCAACCATTCATCGTTGTATCGCTTGCAGTTGGTTCAGAATGCAGCCATGAGGTTACTGACTGCCACTATGAGAAGCATCTCTTCGCTGGTTACCGGTGCAGTATAGGATCCATTTTAAGATTTTATTATTTGTTTTTAAAGTGTTAAATGGTGTATCACCGTCATATATGTCTGAACTTCTTAGCTACCAGCAATCTTCTTAAACTCTCAGATCCTCTGAAAAACTCCTTCATATACCTCGCTCTCGCTTGAAGTTTAAGGGGGATCATGCCTTTTCTGTAGCTGGTCTTAGATTATGGAACAGCATACCTCGTGACATCAGTTCGGCGCCCTCTCTTCCTGTTTTTAAATCATGGCTGAAGACATACTTGTATTCTTTGGCTTTTGGATGAATGGTAAATTATATATTGTAATGTGTACTAGGGCTGTGTATCACCAGCAAAGTCACGATACGATACGTATCACGATACGTCTTTTTTATTTTCTTACTTCTTTATAGTATCTATATTATTTGTTTATGTGAAGCACTTTGATAGACACTAGTTTTTTTAAATGTGATATATAAATAAATGGACCTTGACCTTGACCTTAATAGGTTTACAGAGCTGCATTGTCAAGGCACCTGCATGTATATACACCATTAAACTTCAGGAAATCATCCAGAGACAAATAACACATCCGGTTAATGGGGAAAGTGATGCTCTCTTGACTACTGCTCGACAGATAAGAGTTTTTCAGTGGCTGACAGAAATGCCGGTACTTAGCAGGCACATTCACACTACTATTCAAAAGTTTATAGAGTCAGTAAGATTTTTTGAAGGAAGTTTCTTCACATGATCCTTCAGAAATCATTCTAATGCTGATTTGATGCTCAAAAAAACTTTTCTTATTGAAATAGTTGAAAACTGCTTAATTTCTTCTTCATTTCTTTGATGAATAGAAAGTTCATAAGAACAATAATAGAAATTAAATAGAAATGTTTTAAGTCAGTATAGCTAAACCACGCCTCCGGTGAACCGAGTTCGATTCCCGGCTCACGGTCCTTTGTTGATCCAGTTCCCCTCTCTCTGCCCCATGCTTTCCTGTCTAAACTGCACCTTCCTATCCAATAAAGTAGTAATGTTTTGTAAAATTTCATTTCTATGTTGTCACTTTTGATCAGTTTAATGCATCCTTGCTAACTGAAAAGGTATTCATAATAAATAAATAAATAACTGACACCAAACTTTTGTATTATATTAACGGAATTATTTATGCAACTAATTAGTATTATTCATAAAAAAAAGCTTTGGTCAGATATGTGTAATTCACTTAAATTACTGTGCAGCGGTAGACAATTTCTATTTATATAGTCTAAACCTGTTCAGAAACAAATGTCCAGGACAGAGCTGTTTGAAGCAGCCATCATTTCATGATTTAACTTCACATCAATTCATGAAAAACATTTAGATGGATGACCCTTGACAGAATGGTGGACAGCAGGAAAACACCGGGCTGTAATGCTTAGCTGTGATTGCCTGCTATTGTGTTTTCAAGTCCTATAAACACATGCTTGTCATAAACAGATGTTTCTATAATACAGGCCAAGTCATTTCATGCATTTCGATTGATCCAGTTTCCTATCCATTAATTTCCAATCTGTCTGATTGGGTATTTACATTCCATTTATACTTGGCCATGTATCAGTAAAAACACAAGAAGCACATGACCTATTTTAAATACCCCTTAAATAAATCACTGTTTTGTCCACGTGCATGTGCTTTACACTTTTTTCCATGGAGCATTTTTTTGGGGATAAAGCATGAGCTGTCTGTATAAATATAGAGAAAGCCTGAGTAAGTCAGGAGGGACGTGTGTTCTCAGGGGGGGATCAATCTCGGTTTAGGGGCTTTCCTTTCCCACAAAGGCCTACTATACAGGGGAGCGGTCCCAGGGGAAGTGTAATAGAAAAACCTGAGCTGCCAGGGAAGAGCCGGGGCTGGGTCTAGCTGAGAGAACAAGTCCTCCTCGGGGCACATGCTCTCAAAGGTTTACATGCTCCCAAGGTTTCAGCTTTATGAGGCCTAATACTTCTACAGCTGTTTGACCTGCCTGTTAGTAGGAATGGAAGTACATACTTGTGCTCCTTTAATAGGGTGGACGCAGGTATGGGTCATCTCCTTTTTAATAATGGCAGGGTTTTGTGTTGATGAGGTCATTGTAGAGGACACTGGTTGGTAGTAATAAACTAAGAGGATTCGGTTCGTTTCTCTGAGTTGTGTACATGCTGTAGATGATATATAAATAAATGGACCTTGACCTTAATAGGTTTACAGAGCTGCATTGTCAGGCACCTGCATGTATATACACCATTAAACTTCAGGAAATCATCCAGAGACAAATAACACATCCGGTTAATGGGGAAAGTGATGCTCTCTTGACTACTGCTCGACAGATAAGAGTTTTTCAGTGGCTGACAGAAATGCCGGTACTTAGCAGGCACATTCACACTACTATTCAAAAGTTTATAGTCAGTAAGATTTTTTGAAGGAAGTTTCTTCACATGATCCTTCAGAAATCATTCTAATGCTGATTTGATGCTCAAAAAAACTTTTCTTATTGAAATAGTTGAAAACTGCTTAATTTCTTCTTCATTTCTTTGATGAATAGAAAGTTCATAAGAACAATAATAGAAATTAAATAGAAATGTTTTAAGTCAGTATAGCTAAACCACGCCTCCGGTGAACCGAGTTCGATTCCCGGCTCACGGTCCTTTGTTGATCTATCAGTAAAAACACAAGAAGCACATGACCTATTTTAAATACCCCTTAAATAAATCACTGTTTTGTCCACGTGCATGTGCTTTACACTTTTTTCCATGGAGCATTTTTTTGGGGATAAAGCATGAGCTGTCTGTATAAATATAGAGAAAGCCTGAGTAAGTCAGGAGGGACGTGTGTTCTCAGGGGGGGATCAATCTCGGTTTAGGGGCTTTCCTTTCCCACAAAGGCCTACTATACAGGGGAGCGGTCCCAGGGGAAGTGTAATAGAAAAACCTGAGCTGCCAGGGAAGAGCCGGGGCTGGGTCTAGCTGAGAGAACAAGTCCTCCTCGGGGCAGATGCTCTCAAAGGTTTACATGCTCCCAAGGTTTCAGCTTTATGAGGCCTAATACTTTTACAGCTGTTTGACCTGCCTGTTAGTAGGAATGGAAGTACATACTTGTGCTCCTTTAATAGGGTGGACGCAGGTATGGGTCATCTCCTTTTTAATAATGGCAGGGTTTTGTGTTGATGAGGTCATTGTAGAGGACACTGGTTGGTAGTAATAAACTAAGAGGATTCGGTTCGTTTCTCTGAGTTGTGTACATGCTGTAGAGATGCACTCCTGCCAGCTGTTTGTTTTGAGTTGATTTCTTTTTTTGTATTTTTCTACAGTATGTTTTCACATTGGTAAAATTGACACTAAATTTACATGCAAACCATGCATAATTGCATAATTTGTGATAAATAAATGGATTCAGCTTCAATGATGTATGTCAGAGGCAGAGTATGTGAGCGGAATGGAGCGGCAACAATTTCCTCTCCGCGCTCCGAGCATTTAATAATCACTCCGCTCCAGCTCAGTGCCGAGTTCACCATTTCCCGCTCCCGCTCCACTCCTCGCTCCACTGATCAGAAACACAGCTCTGCGGCTAAATTATTTCACTATGCTTGAAAAATCAAAGTTCTGTTCAGTAATTATATTAAACAAAAAATAAATGCATAATACTAGAAGAATAGTTTTAACATGGTTTATTGGAACACTGCAATTAGCCCAAGTCCATATTAAATGACTGCTTAATTTGCTTAGCTTACTTGTCTGTGTAACGTCTCTCTACTATGGCGAAGCTGGGGGTAGTTACTTCAGAAACAGAAAGAATATGCTGTAACTTTTCCATTTTTAAGCTGATAAATCACAGGACAGCGTTGACCAAATTTTCTTCATTCCTGAATGTATGCGCGCGATCTGTATGTTATGTGCGAGCTTGTGTGTTCTGTCCGTGTGCAGCAATGTAGCAGCACATTAGTTTCGAGCGGAGATTAACAAACTGTACAACTTACAACATGCTTTAACCTCCCGCACTCGTCCATCGCCATTTTAACCTTCATATGTGATCCACATATCTGTCAAGCTAACCAATTATGTTTAATGCGTGAGTTGGCATAATTGGTGCTCGTGACAGAGCGGTAGCGGAGCGTTCTCGGAGCGAGTGAAAACCTCAACGCTCCGACTTTCAAAAAATCCGCTCCTAGCTCAAGGCAAAATCACGCCGCTCCGCTCCCACTATACGCTCCGCTCACATACTCTGGTCAGAGGTTATGCTTTGGAATGGCAAGAGTTTAATACTACTACCACTACTACTACTAATAACAACAACTAATTATTAATATAATATAAATTATTTATTTATTTTGTATTTATTAGTAAATTAATTTATTTCCAAACTAAAATCCAATTTTAATGTATAATGTCAAATAAGTATTGATAATAATAACTATATATAGTTATATAAAATATATAGTTATATAAAAAGACGGTGACCGTGATTTCACCAATTACAACATGTTCCTGGATCAACATCCTTGTTGATCCTGGAACAACATTCCAATTAACCAATCAGAATTGAGGGATAACTTTTCAGGAAATATCTGTTTTAGGCTTACGATCAGGGTTAGGTGCTTCTACACCCTTGTAAATGAGCTATCATTTCACACTGATTTTAGGAATAAATTATGGGTAGGTTTAGGTTTAGGGGTAGGGATTGGGTTTAGTCTATATTTTTGGACAGTAATGTTGATCCAGGATCAACAAAAGATGTTGATCCAGGAACATGTCTTACTTGGCAAAATCACGGCGACCGTATATAGACTACTGCTCAAGCAGTCAATATTTAAACAAACAAAAAAACTTAATGCTTTTATTCAGCAAGGATGAATTAAATTGATCAAAAGTTACAGTAAAGATGTTTATAATGTTATAAAAGATTTCTATTTTCTGTTCATCAGAGAATCCTGAAAAAAATAATGTATCAGTTTAAAAGCAGCACAACTGTTTTCAACACTGATAATGAGAAGAAATGTTTCTTGAGCACCAAATCAGCATATTAGATTGATTCCTAAAAGATCATGTGACACTCAAGTAATGGCTGTTGAAAATTCAGCTTTGCCATCACAAGAATAACTTACATTTTAAAATATATTACAATAGAAAAGAGTTTTATTAAAAGTGTTAATAATATTTGACACTATTACTGTTTTTCTGTATTTGAGCAAATAAATGCAGCCTTGGTGAGCATAAAGGTTTCTTTCAAAAACTTTAAAAATTATGTTTTCAGCCGTACGGTTTGAGGTATCATTTATTTTTGAAGCACAAATGTTGTTGTAATGCCTAACCCAGAATATGACCAATAATAATGATGCTTGCCTTAGTTACAGTACAGTATTTATGAACAAGGGGTAAAAAAGTAAAAGCTTTAGCAGACATGTGAGAGAGAATAATAAGTGTCCTTATTATGGTATTAGGGACTTGGCTACCAAGATGGGTGGAGACGTGCAGCATTCAGCTGGATCTGCCAGACTTTAAAAGGACAGACATGTAGGAGCACACCCAGCACACGGCCCACGCTGCACACACTCTGCATGACTGGGAGACATGTTTGACAGAGTTTTCAGGAAACATAGCGTTTGGCTGTTTCTATAGCGGGAGCATGCAGCTGCTCAGCGTTTGCTCCTGCAGGGCATGTGTGCATTTGAGATGGACTGAGAGAAAATTTGGCAAATGAAGGACTTCATACGAAGGGGGGCAGGGGGTACATCATCTCAGTATGGCCCCTTAATTGTACTGGTGTGTAGACATGTTTATGTTGACTTAGGTTTGCTGGGATCCTGTCATACATCTGTTTTGCTCTATTAATGTTGTTATTATGTCTGTTAGGTTGTCATTGTGTCTGTCCTGTAGGTTACTAGTAGGCCTACACGATTTGGTTGGGGGGGATTTAATTGTGATTTATTTTTTTGTTTGTTTGTGTGTGTGTGTGTGTGTGTTTGGATTTTTTTTAACTCCAGGTTTGAGTGATCAATATGACTGTTATTATTATTATTAAAATTTTAAATATATGCATTTAGTTTTATTTTAAATCATTTTAAGCCATCTTGTGGTTCCCTTGGAACTATGCTGAGGCATCCTAGTAGGCCCCGGACCCCTGGTTGGGAAACACTGCTTCAGACCATCAGCACACTAAAACCCTGTCTAAAGTTGAGTCTCTAAATTTATCCCTTTGAAGAACCACTGCTAAACAAAGAAATCTAGATAAACTGGTCAATCACTCATCATCCAACAACCAATTAGCTGACCATCCTTTCATATCCCTAATTTTAGTACCGTCTCTGTTTTTCAGGCTCACTCAGGCGGGGTCAAGTGATATCAAACTATGACCTCTAGGTCAAAGGTCAAACCCTTTTGTATTTGGTCGATTGATATAACTGTTCTGTGTTTGGGCCTGTTTGATGTGTTAAGCGATTGCAAGTAGAGAAGTGTCTCAAGCAAGCTTAGGCATGCACAGTCAGATGTGATGGATACCATGCAGTCTGTGTCTCGACCCTGCCCTGCCTGTGGCGGTGTGCATGTCTGCCATTCATTAAATGGATATATGTGTGCAGTATGGCCGAGCAGCTTTCACCTCTGTTTCAACCTCTTTGCTACTTCATTTTTTATAATAAAGCCTCCGGACCACAAAAATGCATCATTATAAATCATCTGATGTTTTTTGTTCTTGCACTTTATTCCATGTTTTCACAAAGTAGCTTGGTAGGCCTTAAATCCAGCTGAATCTGCAAAAGAAACTGGGATATTGTGATACTGAGCTCTGATTGGTTCCAGAAATCTCTTAGGAGAATGTTTGAGTGACAGCACCTAATCCCAAATCATGCTTGGTTTAGTTTAGTTAGGACCAGCTACTCATCAATTGGTCTAATAATACACTTGATGAGATTCTAATGGAGCTGGTGATGAATCTAGTCCGAGATCCTGCCAGGAAGAGATGATGAGCGCAGCTCTTTACTGGATTTCTAAATCATATTCTTTTATGGGCCCATTTCTCTCCTTAAAGAGTCTGACTATAGTTGTTCTCCTCTAATGTGACAGATGAGCAACTTTTAAAGCACCATGTGGTATGCGAATGGAGTTTTCTAATAATGGTGTAAGTAAAAGTGTGTGTTTATATGTCTGTGTGTGTGAGGATATTCCCTACAGACTGCAGCTGTTTTGAAGCGTGTCTTCAACTCTCTTTGCAGTCAACCACGACACTTTGAGAGTGTCTGACACTCTCCACCTGCATTGTGCATGCAACAGCAAATGCATGTCATCAAGCTGTTGATTAAAGCAACATCATGCTAACACATCCAGTTTGATCCACACTTAGGATTAGTACACCAAATATAATAATTCAAGAACAAACCATTAAAACACTTAGAAGTCCACCTCTAATAATATTGTTGAGATATTGTATGTTAGGGTGACCATACGTGCCATTTTCCCAGGACGCGTCCTGGCCAGGCTTTGTTTTGGCTTTGTTTTCCTATTTTCATGCTTGCTGAAGGTAATGATCGAAAAGTAGTTTGACCAATAGCATGCAAGCATCATTGTGCATGCAACAGCAAATGCATGTCATCAAGCTGTTGATTAAAGCAACATCATGCTAACACATCCAGTTTGATCCACACTTAGGATTAGTACACCAAATATAATAATTCAAGAACAAACTGTTAAAACACTTATAAGTCCACCTCTAATAATATTGTTGAGATATTGTATGTTAGGGTGACCATACGTGCCATTTTCCCAGGATGCGTCCTGGCCAGGATTTGTTTTGGCTTTGTTTTCCTATTTTCATGCTTGCTGAAGGTAATGATCGAAAAGTAGTTTGACCAATAGCATGCAAGCATTGTACATAATGGACCAATCATGGCGTGTGAGAAGGTGGGATCTACGGTCAAAGCGATGCAATTACGCGTACATATTAGGTGTGTTCGACTTATGGGAAAATGGCACGTATGGTCACCCTATTGTATGTTAGTAGTTAAGTCCCTACAGGTCATCACACAAACATTTAGCAAGCTACATCTGTTGTAGCTGCTTTGCTAGCAACTTCTCAGATAGCACACGCACGTCTGCAAGATGTCTATTAAAGATTGCTTCATCTGGAAAGCATCTGCTGTGTACAAACATCTAATAGACATCTTTCAGACGTCAGTTTTACATACATTTTAAATCATAAAGACATTTTCTAAATGTCTATTTGACATCTGATAGGAAACGTCCTTCTGTAACGGGGCTGACAAGACGTGAGACGTGCGGATCCATATGCAAGCTTGATACTCGGCCGAGAATGGTTGTTTGAGTGAGTGTTATATAGTAAGTGAGTGATATGAAACAGCTGTGTGCAATCAGTGCTGTGTGCAATCAGTGCAATGAATGATGGGATATGTAGTCCGGGGTGATATGCAACAGTGTGTAGTGCGAGAGTCAATGAAAATGGAAAGGGTGACCTCTGATGGCTAGCAGACGGAAGTTCATGGACCGGATTCGTGACACCTATAGACTTATTGCAGATGAGCAAACACTGATGCAAATGCAGATGTCAAATAGACGTCTCTGTGATGTACATGTGCTATCAGGGTTTACTGCCTGAGAAAACAAGCTAACGTAGCTTAGCAGTCTTTTTTCAATTAAAAGTGCTAAGCTACATCTTTTCGGATTGACTGAAATTATACGTTTTTGACTTTGATGAAGATATGAAACATTTTTTTAGGTTGGAAACTCTGAGCTCTAAGTTATAGCTCAAAACAAAATAGCTGCATTTTAGCGGTTAAAGGTTATTAGATACCTCAACACTTATTTCTGTTTGAACAAAGAAAGGTGCATTAATGTAATTTAGTACTGTATTTTGCTGCCATGAACAACAAAGCCACACATGGATCAATTTTGGTGTTATGAATGTTGCCATAGAAAGAATCATTTCAGAGTTCAAGGGCGTGAGCAGGTCAGGTACAATTTTCGAGTTGACATCTGGTAATTGCGATAATCCTGACATGATGCGAACACGGCATTAAACACTGACATTCGTCTGTCTGTCAAACTAAACATGTCTCAGCAAAACCAAAGCAGAATGATAAACTATACCCTGCTCTGTTAGCACACGTATGTCGCAGATTCATCTGAAAGTTGTCAGAAAGTGTTTTTCATTGACAATATTGTCAGATTTTAGAACAATATATATAGAGATTGTTTTCACAATGTACGTGAATTCACTGAAAATGTTTGTTATTGTTTGTGCAGCCCAATGGTTTCTTTCATAGACGTCTCACCTGCATGTTTTTACAAACAGTGATTATTACACAAGACTGGTTCTCACTTACACCCTCATTATATGTGTACATTTTATGTGCAGACTGGAACACAAACTGTATTAATTGGTCTCTGCTGTATAAAAACCTGTAAAAAACTGTATAAATAAAAAACGGCCAATTGTAGTTGGTCAGACACATTAAATTTTTATCCAATCACAACAAACACCATCAGACTGCACAAACCTTATTTGTGGTTATTGGCACGGATCAAATTGATCTACCACATTAAGATTAGGTCATTTGGATTTTTAGGCCTTTTTAGGAAGTCAAATGCCAAGATTAAAATATCAAGGTTTTTTGGGCAATGTTCTTAAGGTTTTAGCCATCTCATCATCATGAAGCCCTTTGAATCTTCTGCATAATAGACTCATTGGTCTGACTAACTGACTATAAATATAGCGCTGATGACTCAATGAAAGACTGAATATGCCGCTGACCGATTAACTGACTGAGTAACTCAATATATTTTTATCCAATCACAACAAACACCATCAGACTGCACAAACCAACCTTATTTTTATTGGCACGGATCAAATTGATCTACCACATTAAGATTAGGTCATTTGGATTTTTAGGCCTTTTTAGGAAGTCAAATGCCAAGATTAAAATATCAAGGTTTTTTGGGCAATGTTCTTAAAGTTTTAGCCATCATCATCATGAAGCCCTTTGAATCTTCTGCATAATAGACTCATTGGTCTGACTAACTGACTATAAATATAGCGCTGATGACTCAATGAAAGACTGAATATGCCGCTGACCGATTAACTGACTGACTAACTCAATATAATACTGAATGACTGACTGAATTTAGCAGTGACCCATTGACTGATTGATTGAAATATTGTTGCCTGAGGGGATACATTTTGGACTAATTTGGGCCTGCTGAGTGACATACTGTACCAACATAATTCAGGCTCCAAATTCCTCTTAGAGGGATGGATGGTTATGGATAGGATATGCTCCTGCATGGATTTCTACAGCCTCTTGTCTAGGCTGGATGTCTGTGGCAGGAATTTCAGTGTTTTGTATGCCAAATCAAATATGGTTTTATAGATTCTACCTCCAACAGGGGCTCATTGAAATGTCATAGAAATTACATTGATGTCCTCAGGGCTGCTGTGAAAGAAAACAAATATCCACCAGATCTCTTTATTGTTGGAAAATTGATGCATTCGCTCAATAAATAACAAATGTTAAGATTTTATTGGATGGGGTGAAGGTTTAGGATGGAAAATATTCTCACTCCAGATATAAGGAAGAAAGTTGACAGGGTTCCCATTCTCTAGAGCTGCCTCTCTCTCTCTCTCTCTCTCTCTCTAATAATAGTCTGGTTTGACTGAATTCGTTTAAAATATTGCAAGACAGTAAAAAGGTTGATGTGTTCCATGCAGCTATAAAACAAGCATACACATTTTAATATTTATAATCAAAGGCTAGATTTCAGTGGAAGGATTGGAAAGTAGAATGTCTGAAATGGATGCTTTTTACCAGTGATCCGTTTCAGGGTTTAATGTAGGAAAAACTCATTGTGCAGTACAACTTACAACAATTTTAAATTACAATACATTTTTTATTGTCTTATTCTTATGTGTACACTACTGTTCAAATAGCTTCAAATAGCCATTCCTTTTTTTAAATGTTTTTTTGTTTTCAAAGCTTGACAACCTCTAGTCTAGACCTCTAGAACTGGTGTTGTATTGCAAAGGCTATGTGACAGTTCTTCAAAAATGTCTCTAAGAGTCAGAATCATGTAGGCGTTATTAGAATGTTGTACACTATACCGAGCATGCCCAAGGCTATATATTGATAAAGGCCTGTTGTTTGAGCATGCAGCTCACAACAGGCCCAGGTGCTTCCATGGAGGTCAGGCTGAGGGACTTGGTCTCATTGGGTTGTTTCTGTGCCATGAGGGTTTGTACGTGTGTCCGTTGGCTGCAGAGCTGCAGGAATGCTGGTGTTTGCTAAGTGGAGAGAACTACAGAGACCGTCCAAACACACGTCTGTTTGCCAACTGGGAGCATATTACTGTCTCTGTGCTGGGAGCCTCAGTGGCTGGCCCCTGAATGGAGCCTCTTGTGTGGAGAGAGAGGAGAACTGGCCGCTAAGATTGGAAAGACAACAGCGCATAGTGCCACTGCCATCTCCAGTACTCTGGAAGCTCTACAAGAAGACACTGTTACCCTGTTTGAAAACCTAGAAACCTGTTATCAGTGCTGCAGCCTTCCAATGCCGCTCATATTCATGTAGATTTGTCAGAGTGCATGTTGGGTTATGGCTATCTGTTTTAGAATGAGGATACGCTGCTGTTCCCATCTCTAACAGGCCTGATAAACTGGATGGTGTGATTTATTGGCTTATGTTTAAAGACATTCCTTTCCAGATTAACCCACCTGACCACCTTGTAATCAGATTTCAAATTGCTTGCTTTCCGTGTACCCTTATCCCTGCCTCATGTGGACTGTAACTTACCATTCCATCCTGATGTACATGTACTTTTATAAACTCAACATTAAGTGCAGCTTAAGTTGGATCACAAAATATCTATAATATCTGTTTTAGAATGAGGATACGCTGCTGTTCCCATCTCTAACAGGCCTGATAAACTGGATGGTGTGATTTATTGGCTTATGTTTAAAGACATTCCTTTCCAGATTAACCCACCTGACATCCTTGAATTTGTAATCAGATTTCAAATTGCTTGCTTTCCGTGTACCCTTATCCCTGCCTCATGTGGACTGTAACTTACCATTCCATCCTGATGTACATGTACTTTTATAAACTCAACATTAAGTGCAGCTTAAGTTGGATCACAAAATATCTATAATTTGTTCTATCATTTATTCTAAAATTTGTTCAAGCATTTGTTCTGTTGTTTGGTCTATCATTCGTTCTATCGTTCATCTATTGTTCATTCTATTGTTTGTTTTATCATTTGTTCATTATACCTATCTATTTTTTCAGTCATTCATTCTATTTAATGTTTGCTCTTTCTACCAGTCATTCATTCGTTTGTTTGTTCTATCTGTCTATCAATCGTTGTTTGTTCTATGACTCATTCTATCATTCGTTCTATAATTCGGTCTATCACTTGTTCTAAAATTCATTCTGTAGTTCATTTGTTTTAGAATTCTTTCTATCGTTTGTTTAATACCCATCTATTTATCGTTCATTCATTCTACTTGATGTCCGTTCTACCTGTCGTTCGTTCATTCATTAGTTTCTGTCTGTCTATCTATCTATCGTTTGTTTATTCATTAGTTCTATCTATTGTTCATTTGGTCTATCGTATCTCTTTTTGTAAGGGATTCCGTCAGATGAAACCAGGTGATTATAGATATTTTATAGTTTTTAGATTTGATCTGTGTTTATGTGGCAGAAAACAGTGAGATTAGAGTGACGACATTAAACTTGAGCAAATAAAATTTAAATGAACTGTCTGAACAAATCAGTTCTCTATTAATGAATTGGACTTCCCAAACACTTCACATTGTTACCATATTATTACTTTTAAGAGATTGGTTAGAGAAGCTTCGCCACATTGGTGTAAGGCCTAGATTAAGCACAGAAAGCCCTATACTTTCCTGGGCCAGTTTGACTGGCCCTTATGCCCTCTTGAAGATCACATATGAAAACTTAATGTGACATCTATCATTCATCCATCTGCTCAAGCAAGCACTTCTTGACCAACACTGGAGTGTACTTCGACATGGAGCATACTTCAAAGGCACTGAATGCTTTACATATGAAAATAAATAAATGGAGAATATGGTTCAGTTCTTTGGCATGCTTCAGGACACTCAGGTTGGAGAGGAGATGAGTTTGGTTGCATTGCTATGGAGTGGCTGAAAGAAAGCTACCAGTGTGGGCTCAGCATAGCCTTCACATGAGTGCTCTCTGAATATGTACAGTATGCCACCAGGGAGAGCAGGGCTGAAAAGGGTCCTCCTTGTGCTCAGCACGCACACGAGCTCACACTCCACCAGGCCTGACCGTGGCTCCAGGCAGCTCTCGGCCTCAAACTGAACGCTTCATTAAAGCATACCGACTCCCCTAGGCCCACATGTGTTCCCCGTGCTCCACTATGGAAGAAAGAAGGGATGAATAATGTATGGTAAAAAAATGGCAGCTGTAAAAAAATTTTTTAGGTTTTACGGATTTAACTTAAATTTACATTTAAAACCCGTATTTCAGAGTCAGAGTGTTCTGTGAGTGAAAATATATCTGTGCTAATCATATACTCAGCCTCCAACTCACACACTGGCGAGTAAAATCTGAGAATTTATTAGCCATTGGCTAATATTAGACATCATTTAGTTGCCCAGAGTGAAGATTTAGTCGCATATGCTAGTGATTTACTCGCAATGTAGAGGTTTGTACCCACCTATTGAAGTACTGAAATCTGGTTAGTACCTTTGTAATACATAACCACCAAAAGCAGGTGGTGATGAGAAAATCACATAATTAACCAAAGCTCATCACAAGCAGGTTTTTCACAAGCTGAGAAGGAATATACTAATATATAGAAGATGCACAGCGTCAATCACACAAATACTAAACACCATCATGGTTACACAGGACACTAACATAATGCAAATAAACATTAATCTAACAAAATTAGATGTAACAAACAACCCTAATAAACATAACTGATAAGAAAAAACTAGGAAGAAACAGTTATTTCAACGGAAAAACATAAAATGTGAAATGTTACGCAGGGAATTCTGAATGTCAGTTTACGGATTTTCACTGTAAATTATATGTTCTTTAAAAAAAAAAAAGTATTTTACCGTAACATTACATGAATTTGCAATTACCGTTAACCAATGAATAGGTTTTTACTGTAGCATTTTTACAGTCTTTTACCGTTAAAATCACGATCATTTTTACAGTGTACATACTTCCTGTTTCCAGTATTAGGGGTTCACCCATACCATTTGTTCAGAACTGATCCGATCCGATACCTGATTTGATCATCACTCTTTGTGTGTTAAACACAAGCTACTAAATATAGACAACTTCATTATAAAGAAAAACAACAAATGACAAAAATATATGACAAAAATACTATTATAAACTAGGTTAGTGGATAATTCAACAGCAAAAGTTACTTGAGAAAAATGATGAGTGCACAATAATTTTTTATAAATCTAAACGGTGAAAAAACATTTAGTGGGAAACAAATAAAAGTGAATAAGTGTAGGACTAAATCTGGTAAAATGTTACACATTGCTCTTTGTATTGTTGTAAAATATATTCATGAAAAACAAGTAAATATTATATTTATATAGTTATATTTATATATAAATATATACTATAAAATGTAAAATACATTTCTTTTCAATCTATAGCACGGTAATGAAGCAGCAACATATGATAGATAGGACAGAACAAGAAAGGCTATTAATAATCTTTCATTGCGCAAAAGTATTATAATATAATTTTTTAATTATGTATTGTTTTTAATGAATTGTTTTTTTTTAGTTCTTATTATTTATTTATTTATTGTAATAGCATAGTACTTGATTAGCATATTCATGTATTTTTGTGTTCCAAGGTACTTCAAAGAATGCCATGGTCCTTTTTTGTTAGAATATGTTGTGTGGTGAAGCATTTTCTGTGGTGATACCGCAGCACATACAGTTCTCATGTCAAATGGCCACTGTCTCTCATCTTTTGACAGTTTTGGCATTACCGCTTTGGGTAAGGTTTATAGCCAAGCCTGGAGAAATAAAACCTCCTCAGCATTTTGGGATTTTTTTCCACCACTAGTTGCCTAGTTTTCCTTTGCCATGGCTTACAAATAGAGAAAATTATAATTTATTTCAACTTTCACAGACATTATTTATTTATTGGTTCAAGATGTTCAAAATCCCCACACACGGTTGGATTGAGTACAGAATCAGTCTCCTTTACGTCAGCAGGAATAATCTGAAGAAGCCACAGTTCTCCCTGTCTGTCTGCTGTTTTTCTGAGTTAATTATTTCACGTATTATGATGATCCTAGTACATTTGTGTGAGCTGTGTTTGTGTAAATACTTATATGTGGGTGGATGTACACAGAACAGACCTTGATTTATTGTACTAGTACAGTAAAGATGGCTAAACACACAACTTGCATCTACTGCAAACGCACCCACATGCACACTTTCATATACTTGCATACACACCGAGAACCAGCAAACACCCACTCATTCGACTTTGCTCTTACTGACAGGCCGTTCGTGTTTATCATCATAGACTAATTTGTTCTACAAGGATTTGTTCTACTTGCAAGGTCACAGTCTAGGGCCACGCACCCAGGCCCCCTGTTGTGCAGCACTTGTACACATACACACACACTTCCAGTAAGGACTCCTCCTCTGTTCTCACCAGTTAACCAAAAAGGGCCCTTTGAAGTCAGCTGGAGTTTAGCTGTTACTGGAAAAACAGCTTCTGAAAAACCCTTTTTTCCCCCTTGATACCATGTTGCCCTGTGAATTTTTGTTAATTATGTTCTCAATTTTTTAACCTTAAAACTTTGCCTCGCCAAGTCTTCTTAAAATCACCTTACGTTTTAAAACTAGCTTTCTAAACTTCAAAATACTCATGATTTCGTACTACAATAAAGCTCTAGTCATTTAAAAATGTGTATATATATATATATATATATATATATATATAACTATAACTATAACTATAAACTAAATAAATATATAAACTAATTTTGTATTTTTGTAAATTTGTGTTTATTGCAAAATATGCATATTTACAAATGTTTAAGTAGTTTGAGAGCATGGGAAATTGAATGTACTTCATTCACAGTGCTTTATGGGAGTTGGCGGGCACTTAAATAATTTGGTGCCATTTTGGTAGAGATGTTTTGCAGAATCATGGGTAACTTAGCTTTTGCTGTTAAATACAATTATTTAAAAATAAGTTGAAATAATGTAGGCTGATGGCTTCAACAAAGCATTCGGTATATCAATTAACAACCTGGTAGCTCACAGTGGATCTGTCTATAAGTTATTGCTAATAATCAATTAATATAGTTAGCTGCAAGTTAAGAGCAGTACTTAGCTAGCCACATTAAAGCTATTTAAGTAATATCGTTTTATATATAGCCTATTTAACCTATTTTTTTCAGAACAGTTATAACTATAGAACATCCGAACAAACTGATCCGCTGACTTCTGATGGTAAATTTTCACACTTCACACGTGTAACATGGTCTAAGAAAGATTCATCTATCTTTTCACTCTTATTCTAGTGCTTAGTCAAGCGGTTCTGGAATGTTCCTTCAGGATATAACATAGTAGTGACTAGCAGTGTTGTTGTAAACAGGCTTTGGCAGCTAATGAAGAATGAACTGTAGAATTCATTACAGTCCATCCTGTGATTTAGACTGGCCAAAGCATTGCGGAGCTGACTGCTGCTGTCTCAGGAGAGGACGATGTCTTTACCAGGTTTAGTCAGACCTCCACTACTGTGAGCAGAGACAGACCACAATGGAAAAGTCAACAGCACAATTTGGATTTGCCTTGGATTTGAATATATTTGTTCCAGTGAATCTAAAAAATGGCTGATGGGGGATTTGCATCTGGTTTACTTTAGACTTAACTAGTGGATGATTTTATCCTAGGTGGTTTAAGTTCAAGCTACTGACTCCGAGTTCCAAAACCTCTGTACAGTGTATTTGGAAACATCTTTATTTTTGTAATTCCATTGTGCTTTTAAAATGATACACTTCCTATTTTATACATCCACTTCTTCTATCAAGCCTAACAGTTTCAGGGTGTAAACAAAATGAATGTTTCTGAAATATTTTTGAGAAAATGATACTTCTAGCTAACAGTTGAACTAAGGAAAATGAGGTGAATATTTATTTAGAGTAAAGTCCCACAGTGACTTGTCATGTACGGTGATCCCATCAGTCATAGAGTCAAAGCGAGTGAGGGATCTGGAGAATGGATGTGCAGTAAATCAGGCCTGATGAGAGGCACTCAGAGCGACGGGAGAGCTTCCATGCTGCTTGAGTCCTTTCCAGTCCTGCATAACGGTCTGTCTGGACTGCTCCAGTTCCATTACCCACAGCCCTCTGTGTCGTGCCAAGTGGGGCGGCATTAATTGGCCAGTTTGCTTTGTTTGTTTGTATGTATGTTTTATTCATTTCTGGTTAGTATCCAGCAGTTAGGCCACTTGCCAATGAGGATGGAATGATATCTATTTATAATCATTTTCACCAATGCATAGTTGGGTGCTTATCAGCAGGCCCAGACAGAATCTGCAGATATTTGCATTTAAACAGAGAGGAATGCGTTAAATGGATTTAAGCATGCTGCACTCTTAAAGCATAGATCAAGTCAGCCAAAATATTTCATAACTGCACACACAAGGGGCAGTTCTGTGGAAATGTATGCAGTTTTCTGCAGAAGTCTGGGCCTGCTTGCCAGATGCCAAACTTCTTCTTTGGATAAATCAGAATCAATGTAGCAGACAAAAACAATAAAAATTCAAAAATGAATCATGGTAGCCATGTTAACTCATTAAGAGGGTACATTACTTGTTAACACTGATTCTGCCTGTTTGTTCTTAATTGATTGTAATGTAATTGTCATAAATTATAACATACTGAGGTAAATATGAATATTTGACTGTATGTTTCTTTTCCTGTATGCACAGGGCCCGCAGAGGTTCCGATGATGTCACCCAATGGATCCATCCCACCCATCCATGTGCCTCCCGGCTACATCTCCCAGGTGAGTGCAAAATGTCAATATCATAATTTTAGGATAGTATCATTAATAAATATTATTTATAAATTCAGCTTGAACATGACCTGAGAAAAGCAAAAGAAAATCAGCTAGAATATAACATAAGCTAAAATATTTATTTTCTGCTTCATTTAAATGACACTGCACATTATAAATTAGAGTTGCCTGTGCTGTGCCAAAACTTTATTTGAAAATGTGTTTCCAAGTGTGCATTGTATGTGACAGCTTCCATCTTTAAAAAAAAAAATCAATAATGCAAAAACAGAATTTAATAATGTCCTCAGGACCGACTACCTCTCATACTCTCACCTCTGTAAGTGAGACTTGTGGTCTGTCCAGGGCTCTTACATCTCTATAATGATCCATTAGGCATTATATAATAATCTGTCGCCGTTCTAAACCACATGGTGATTCCTATCTAACAGATGAAAGAGGTAATCAATATGTAGCAAGTACTGATCTGGAATGAGCTCTCCAAACCGTAATCTTTATCTCGCTTCTGATCAGCCAGACATGAAAGCAGACCCCTGACCAGTAGCTGTTGGAGAGATACAATCAGCACGGCAACAGCTCTGGGCCTGGAGCCTAGTGGTTACATTACGTCTTCATTTAGAGTTCAACAGACCTCACCTCAGCTTCTACCCACAAGCTGACAAACACCATTTCTGACTCTATGCTGGAAAGAACTATTAAGAATATTTGTATTTTGACTAGTTTGAGTTGATTTTCTGATTCACTAGGGTATTTATTTAGACCTGTGGTTCTTAATTGGTAGTTTGAGACCCAAAAATGGGTTGCAGTGGTTCTTTTTTTTTGTGACTTTCATGCAATGTTGCTATTGATTTCGCCATGTACTTTTTCCTGGGACTTTCTTTCTCAAGGACACAGTGGTGATGGCTCATGGCACCCTTAACCACTTATGTAAAAGATGCAAATACCTGCTAGAATGTCATGGAGGACCAAGCAGAGAGTAAATACAGCGGATAGAGAAAGTTGGGAGACATATGACCCTATGACCAATGTTGAGTAAAGGTTGTTATCTGGTGATGATTTTTCCCAGAAAGGCAGATTAGAAAACAAACAGATTAGACCTCTGTTTACTTATAGTGGGTTTCTGTACCCTGTACTCTCAGTAGGAAAACAGAAAGGTGTTGTGCACCTATTTTCTTTTTGAGAGGGTGCCAGTGGCAGTCGTGGCTCATTTGGTGGGATAGGTGAGATAAGACACGACCAAAAAAATATATACTTAAACTAAACTTAAGTGTATATTACATTATAATACTGTAATTCAATATTCAAACTATGAGCAGGACATATTTTTTTTTTAAGTCAAGTGGATTTAAATGCAACAAATATTCATTTATTTATTAGTTTTAGAAGCATTTAAAATCCACTTGATTAAAAAATCACACCCTCTTAGTTTAAATGGGCATGACTCTTTGCCCCTCCTGTGTCAGTTGAAGGAATCTGCTAATTGTCCAAAGGTCATTGTATTTGTGTTTAATTTAGGTCAGTGCCAGCTAGGAGCGGGAAGCACAGTCAGAACTATGGGCATTTAACTACAGGAGACCAGTATCCAGACACACTTTTAGTAGCAGCTTTTTCTTTTCAGACTAATTCATCCTTATTGTACAGTACAACTGAGATCACCTGAGAGTATTATGAAATCATAACGATATTTAGCAGTCATATTGTCGCAGTGTCATTGCGTTCTCCTTCATAATTGTCTTTCTAGTACTGCAGTGGGGCTGAACAGGTCTGATTTTTGTTAGGGGTAACGGTAATTAGGCTTTTGTTATGTATAAATTGTATGCACTTTATTTTAAGTAAAATGGATTACACACATCTCCTTTAAAATCTAGATCATGTTAGTAGATCATATTAGTAGACCCACAGCAGGGTAATTATAATGAACTAAAACTAAAATCTTAAAAACTTTATTATCAAATAAATATTAACTGAAGTAAAATCTAAAAACAATTAACATTTTATATCAGTTAGATATCAGTGCAACAATTATCATTTACATTTAATTTAAAAAAGCTATATAGACATTAAAAAAGACAAAAAACACAACACAATTAAAATTGAAATACAAAATACAAAATAAACTAATTCAGAAATGTATAAAACTATAATAGATACTAAAATAACACCGATCCAGAGACCCATCTCCACTCTTAGTTCACATTCCTCATTCTCAGTCAGTCTGATGTCTCTCATAGGCATGCATAATGAAGCAATGTTTCTCACCGTGTGCTCAACATCTGAATGCACAGCAAGCCTGGACTTGATCTAAGCATCGCTGATCACTCTTGACACCTTATCTCACACTGCTGTCTGCTTATTGATAGGCCTGTCAAACATGCTGTCATGTACACACACACACATGTAAACACACTCTCAGGGTCAGCAGGTCAGACAGGTGGAGTAGTGGTCAGCTACTGAAGAGGATTTCACGATATCATGCAGTGTTGTCCTGAGACTTAGTTTTATGAAATAATAATACTTGTTGCATTGATATTTCATGGCCTTGCATCAATATTTGCAATATTTGTGTACATTTTTTTTATTTGAACATTCATATGATTTTAAGCTGGAAATGTCAGGGAATTTCAAGTCTTTCATTCTGAAAATTCATTAAAATGAATAAAATCTTATGTTCTCACTATAGGTGTTGGAGGACAACACAGGGGTCCGGAGAGTGGTGGTCACCCCTCAGTCTCCAGAATGTTATCCTCCCAGCTATTCCCCAGCCATCTCTCCAACTCATCACTTACCTCCGTACATGGCCCCACCACCCTTTATTCCCAACTCACACACGGCCTTCTACCCACCCGTCAGCCCTGGGGACATCCCCCCCCACCAGTACTACCAGCATCATATCCCACCCATGTACAATGAAGGTAAGAGTGTGTATGATCACTGACTTATTCTTCTTTCTACTTACCTCTTACCATGTCAAGTGAAATCTCATGATTCACCATACCTATTTCAATACCACAGCCAAAACTGTTACAATATTGTACACACTAATAAAATAAATTAAAACAGTAATATAGGAATGAATATTTTCTATATCATCATACTTAAGTATTGATACAAGTATTGAATGTAATACATTTGTGAGAGTACCAAAAAATGTAGCATCACTTGTTTTTTTCCATCACAATGTCCTCTTAGGTGCTCCATACCTTTTCAGTGGTTTTGAAAGCGTAATTTTCACTATTTTCAACTTAAATAGCAGTTTAATGGTTGAATGATTGTTTTGTTGCCGCAGAGATAATTCCTGTGTATGGGATGAACTACATTGGGCGAGATGAGCAGTACAAACCACCACCAAAGAAGATGAAGGACAGACTGGAGCGTCAGAATCGGCTCAACAGCCCTCCCTCCATCTATAAGAGCAACATGGCATGCACCAATATGTACAATGGCTATGGCAAGGTCCACGGAAATCTTGGTGGTGGCGGAGGAGGAAGAAGCAGTCCTGGAGCTAAAAAAAACGCCCGTGGAGCTCGGAGTAGCCCCAGGTCCAGTGAGCCAGACTTACAAGGTAAGAACTTTTGCAGCAACCCTCTACGGACACCTTGGCAATTGAATCGCCATTGGCTAGTAAATTTTTTTGTTTACTCGCCAGACTGATATACCATATATGCATGTGTGTTTTAAATATATAATGTGTGTGAGACAAGGTGTGCACCTTTACACTAGAGTTCACAGTACGTTAAATACAGGTGCGTTGCACATCCATTCAGATGAACTGAAAAAGATCACAGATCGCTTGACGGAGAGTGAAACTCTGAAGCGCTCAGTCAGTGTGTTCGGCGAGTGAAAATATATCTGTGCTAAACTTATACTTAGCGTCCAACTCACACACTGGCGAGTAAAATCTGAGAATTTATTAGCCATTGGCTAATATTAGACATCATTTAGTCGCCCAGAGTGAAGATTAGTCGCATATGCGAGTGATTTACTCGCAATGTAGAGGGTTGTGCAGGTCTATTTTCTAAGTTTTCTAAGTTTCTACTTTTGCAGGTTTATCTTTCTCAGTTTGTAGACTATCATTCAAAAGTTTGGGGTCAGTAGGAATTTTTTTTTTTTTTTTTTAAAGAAATTGACACTTTGAATCAACAAGGATGCATTCAGTTGATCAAAAGTGACAATGAAGATATTTGTAATGTTACAAAAGAGTTCTAAAAATTCTGTTCTTATGCATCAAAGAATCCTGAATAAAATGTAACTCTTCCACTAAAATGTTAAGCAGCACAATGGTTTTCAACATTGATAATAAAAAGAAATTTGAGCGCTAAAACTGAATGATTTCAGAAGAATAATGTGACACTAAATAGTGGAGTAATGGCTGCTGAAAATTCAGCTTTGCCATCAAAGTAAAAAAAATTATTTTAAAATTTTTTGAAGGGGAAAAAAGTTATTTTAAAGTCTAAATATTTAATAAATTCTAAATTTTAAAGCTGCAGTCCGTAACTTTTGGCAAGCTGCAGTCCGTAACTTTTGGCGCTCTAGCAGTTAATAAACAGAACTGCGTGCGTCTTGCGGAAGAACATTGTAGCCGGAGCTACTTCTCTCTGTTTATGTCTATGGCAAATCACGCAGGTACTGGGCTACTCCGCAGCGGTACCTACCCGAAGCAGTCTAAATAGTCCGAATATAAACACTTATTGTAGGTGTACTGTAGTGATTCAGGACAAGCCAAAAACACGGTTTGGAAAATGGATTCATGGTGTACTCGCTTATTATGTAAATTTTGTAATTTTTGAACACAAAAAAGTTACGGACTGCAGCTTTAAATATTTCACAATATTTCTGTTTTTGCTGTATTTTTAATCAAATAACCTCTTCAGCCTTAAGAGACTTTTCAAAAACATTTTAAAAAATCTTACTGACTTTGAACGGTAGTGTATATGTGTATAAGATAAATAATAAAACTTTTAATATGAAATAATATTTTTATTTTTAATATAATTTAAAATATATTGTAATATTATTTGTTTAATAAAAATAAACCAATCTGAAGTAAAGTCCTGTTCTTTCATCATGTAAAAGCTAAGTTACATGGAATTTCATGAGTCAGAGCAGAGTGAGATAGTTATATTCTGCTTTGTGCCGAAAATTCTCGGCAACGTTTACACAAGACATTATAGATGTTATTGTGGTTACGTTAAATCATCTTGTACATGGCTAGAATATTTAGCCTCTGATGTTTCACGGCTTCCATTAGACATCTGTAATGCATGTTTCCCTCAGTGTACCCACAATGTTTTTCTCTCTCCTCTTAAAAAAAAAAAAGATAAATGCATCGATCGAGGTAAAGGGGTTCGTCATGCCGCGGAAACTGCATAGCTGGGAATCGCCAAGGTGCTATCGTTTTTCCAGCACCCACAATGTGGCCCTTGTGTCTCAGGTTGGGCCTCTGCTGAAAGGCAGCCCACATACCTGTGGAGTCACATTCTCTCAATGAAGGGGTCCTTTGAGCTTGGCCACCGATCCTCACCAATTCCACATGTGCCTTATCAGGCCCCCTGCAGTGCCGTTTGGAGAAGAGCTCCATTTAAGATGCTGTTCACATGCTGTTTCGCACTCAAGAACATTTTCTTAACATAAACGTATTTTAGAGTATACATCCAAAACTGTGCTAAATTATTTAAGTGCACGCCTGCACTCCAGAAGGTCATTGCCGTTTTTCTGCACTTCTGCCAATGCCAATGCCCATTTTTTCTTTTTTCTTTTTTCTTTTTTGTTCTCTCAGCCTTTGGTGTCCTTGAAGTTTTAGCTTTAAATTATGTAAGTGCCACTGATCCCAGGTGTTCCATCAATGCATGCACATTTGCAGGTGCTAACAAATGCTGCAAAGGGAATGACCCCTTCGTTTATTTGATCTGCCAAAAGGGCAGAATTGGCCCTCAAAAAAAAAGAAAGAAAAAAAGCATCCACGTTCAGTGATGTATTAGTCTGTATGTTTTATGTTAAAGGCAGAACATGTAGCATTATATAGATGTGTTGTAAGACTTGACTCAGTGTCTGACATCATGTAAACGTGATTTGTCTGTTGCAAGCGCAAGTCTAACAAGCAAAACAAGAATTGCTCATACAGTACATCCATATGGTGTTTCTATATTACACACACTTAGAGTATCTTCAGGATCAAAGGCGAATACCGGCTGTGGCAGAGTTCCCAGGAGATAAGACTGCCTGTGAAGCTATTACTCAATATCTTTGGCTGCTGTACACTTTATACATGCTAGTTAAATGATTTTTGTTGATGATTATTTTGTCTTGCATATTGAATAACTCATAAAAACATCTTTATGTGATATTTTAAAACCATCTTTTTATTCAGTTTTGATGTCAACATTTGAGCAGAGGTGCATATTGATTATTGAAAGCAGGACAATGAGCAGAAGTTTGTGTGCTGACAAGGTTTTGCTTCAACTGTTTATGAGCCTATAAAATTAAAATTATAGTTTGCCCAAAATTATCATTTGGTCACCCCTGTGTTGTTCCAAACCTGTATGATCTTACTTCTGTGGAATGCAAAAGAAGATATTTTGAAAAATATACAGGTATTAGTGTTTTTTTTGTGTGCATACAAGTCAGTGGGACCCAATTTTGTTTTGGACCCCATAGACGTTCATTGTATAAACAAAAAGGTTTAACATTCTTCAGAATATCTTCGTTTGTATTCCACAGAAAAACATAAGTCATACTGGTTTGGAATGACATGAGTGTCAGTTAATGAAGACAATTTTCATTTTCTGGTGAACTGTCGCTTTAAAGCTGAGAAATGATCTTACATGTTGTCTGGTTATTGAGTGTAATAGGGTGTAAAATCTTGCACTCACTGTAGGCCAAACGGATGAGTGTTGTAGATGAGAAGTCACCAGAAGCAGGGCACTGGGGGTGAGTCTACGCAGCGTGTGGCTCTCCTCTGTGGAATCGACTGAATGGTTGATGAAGGATAGAAAACAAACTTGAGGCTTCTTGCTCACATCACTTACTGAGGGCTACAGCCATCTGGGCCTCACTGCAGCCTTGCTTTTAGGCATAAATCATCACAAACCACATATACACATATGCAGAATAGGCTCTCTGGGTCACACTGGAGATCAGGTTAAGATTTTTTTTCTTTCTGAGAGGAAGCTGCAATAGTGTGATCAAACGTAAGACTGAAGAACAAAAAAAAAAAAAAAATTGAGGGAATGAGAAACAAAAGGGCAGAGATTCCAGCTGTCGAAAATACTTTGTTGTTGGCATAGCAGCTTGAAGATCCAGGCCTGGCTACCAATCAAAACTAGAGCTGTGAAAACAACTCGACTTGTCCACTCTCAGCACTTCGGCTGGACGGTCTTTGCTCAGATCACCCCACGGGCACAAACACGCTCACCTCAGCTCACGAAGCTCAATTACATAAGACAGGAAACCATATCCCGGGGCCCATCAGCTCCTTTCCTAAGCTGCAAGGATATTTGCGCTTTCTACCGCTCCATCTTCATTAACTAGATTAGGCTGGGGCTAAACCTGTGTGCAGAGCAAGACTGGCCACTAGATTAACCTTCTCATGGTCTCAAGCTTGCAGCATTTCAACCTTAACTCCTTTCTATCTCCAGTTTTCCTTGTGTGTTTGCATGGACTCAAGCAGAAACAGATGTTCACTTCTGCTTCTCTTTGGCACTGTGCATTTCCTCCAGCCACGTGCTTTCACTCCGTCATTACCGTCCAGAAGCAACAGATGTTCCTTAATCTTGACTTTGTGTTTTTGCCACAATGGTAATAGTTTCCCACACTTACTCTCTCACAACATATGAGTCACTGAGAAAGGTTATGCCCTGAGGCCACTTCGATAACAACATGGCTATAGAGCAATAATGGGTGACGCAACTTGGGAAAACCTAATCATATGAGAAGGTCAAGGGCAGATAAGACCTGGTAACCGGATGCTAGCTCTCCACCTAGTTAAACATGACCTTTCCATTATCTGCTGGTGCTTATTCGGTCTTTTACAGTTGGCACGCCAGAACTCTCACCTGTCTTACAAGTCTGGGTAGATTGCTTTTTTATGAAGGTGCCATAGAAACTAGGCCAAAATGTGTGTGTTTTTCTGGGAAGTCCCTCTTACAGCTCTTACAGTAAGACAATGCACAAACTGCGTCTGTTTCAGTGGAACTGTTTGTCTGTGCCAGGGTTATTAATGGTGGTTTCAGCTAAATGTGCTTGTGAGAACAAGCCTTGCAGTTCTATTAAATCAAATCAACTTGTTACTCCATGTACATTTGTAAAATTATATATAATATATGCAAACACAAATAGTAATGCAAAGATGTGAATAGCAAAGTCAGCTCATTTTTACTGCCCCCCAAAATAATCATTCTTTTATATCTGTATGTGCTAGAAATATTTGTAATTTCATTAAATGTTTCTTTGCCATTTTTTCTTCAATGTACTGTATATTTTTTTCTTTACTAAAATAAAATGTATATATTTTTTTCTATATAAAACATAGAGTAATTATTCAACTATAAATTATTCAGATATAATGTAAAATAATAATACTAATTTTGCTGGAAACAGTGGCATCTGATGCAAAAAAAAAAAAAAGTTTTCAAATGGACATTCAAGATCAACAATTCTAACATATTCAGGGACAACTAACCTAAAACTTTCTCACATGTTCCAAGGTCCGTTGGTCATTCTTGTTACACATGGTGCACATTTATAAAAGAGCAAAAGTATTTGAGGCATTAAGATGTAATATAAAATGTGTGCAAGCTACTGACTAAATAAGAATAAGAGCATATATAGGAATAATGATTTAGTATTCATTTAAATAAGGAGACACAAAGTAAACACAGAAATAGAGTGGCACCTGTGGAGATTGTGCCACTGAGCGTCCAGAGCAGGTCTCCCTGGTTCAGTCTCTCTGTAGCTCTCAGAAATCTCGTTCCCTCCGCCTCTCTCCTTTCCCATCTATTCCTCCTTTCTAGCCTCTGCCAACTTTCTCCATTCTTTCCAGTTCCCTTCCAGGAAGCTCTGGCGTATCCCTGTGTCCCTTGGCAGTAGTGAGGCCATGCATCTCTGCTGTGAGCGAATGCCACTGAGAGTCCCTCTGGAGATGGAGCTATAGCACACTAAAGGCGAGAGACTGATGCTTGGCAGTTGTGGAAAAACAAGAATCCATTCTGCTGAGGGGACTGACGGTTTCTGATACTAAAACGAAAGCAACCAATGGTTTATCACACACCTTACACTATCTGTCCTACCTATGCTTTTTGTTGAAAATCAAAGAGCAAATGAGCAATGCTAACATCTGGAGCTGTTGCTCTGATGGTTTTGACTGAACGTCTTCATGTCCTCATTTTAACCTCTACAAGGTAGGCTGACCAGTTTAGTCTGGTGCTAAATGATGTAGAGTGGAAGAGGCAGTGAACTGCTGATGTTTGAAATGTGTTATCAACAAGGTCATTTTACTTGCATAGTTTTGACAGACACACAGACAGACTGAAATGCAGACTTACAGACTATCTAGACAGAAAATTACCCACATAGATAAAGAGACAGACATACAGACGTCAGAAGTGGGAGTAGGAAGTTTCTGACAGCATGTGAAGGCACAAATCTAAGACAGATAGATACACAGACAGACTGGTAGACTAGGTAGATAAGCTGACTGACTACCTTTCTAGAAATATAGATAGACAAGAATGCAGATAGATAGATTAAAGAGAATATACATGTGTTACACACTACATGTCTATTTTGTACACTATTTTGTGTCAGTTGTATGCATGGCCGGACTTACCATTGGGCTCGACTGGGCTGCAGCACATGGGTCCCGCTTTGTAGGGGGCCCTGCTTTACCTGTTTACGTTTGTTTGATTTGTTCAGTTATGCCAGTCATAAATTATTAGCCGCAATTCCACTGCACATGCAAGGGCTTAACGGGCCAGCCGGGGCTAACAGCTTACAACTGTGACCTTCGAGGCCATAATCAAACAGCATAAACTGGTATTTATGATTATTTCACATAGAAGGACACACGTATTGAATCGCATCTGCACCGATTAATTTGATCTCATGGCTACTTCAAACAGCTCCATTAAGCCTTTAGCCCAAACGAGCGCACATTTAGAAAGATAATGATACATTCTCATATGTGCATGCCTCATTTCTTTACAGAGGATGATTCTATATTATATTAATGTTCCACTAAATTATGCAATCTGAAGAGTTTTGGGCACTCTCTCCCGTCTCACTGCCATTACACATAGTGGGGCAGAAATGTCATCAAAATGATTTAAAAAACAAAAAACAAATGGCCATTTAATGAGTTTCTATTTCTATAAAATGTGCCTATGATATAGGAATTAGCCTATCACACAAACAAGAGTCCTGTTTTTCTCATGTTTCGAATATCTGCAGGATCGCAAATGTACAATAAACAAGAAGTTACTGAGTAACTTTCAGACACAAAATTCCGTTTTGCTCCGTCAAAAAGAAAATAGAGCAAACAGCAGAACCGCTGCGTCTCCGAGCAACAGTGTTTTGTTCCTCAGCGTTACACTATGGTTACACGGACCAGTAAATGATTCAATCAGGATATAAGTGCAGTCGTTTCCGAATGCATCATAGGTTTTTAAATGACTTGATTGTTGCTTTAAGGATTCAACTAATTCATTAAGACCTCATTTCCCACCTACTGGCGGTTGTAGTTTCATATAAAAAAAAAAAAGTAGCTTATTATTTAATTTTTTTAATAATTTAATATTTCTACAATTAAATGTTATATTTAAACTTAACATAATTTATGCAAAATCCATCTATGAATTTTGTTGATAGTGATTTCGTTTGATTCTTAATAGCCAACATTAATAATAGTCTTTTTATTTGGATTTAATTCATTGATTAAATTTAAGAATCTGACATAAGAGGACACAGATATGACAATCATTTTTTACAATACAAATACATCTCTGGCTTTTTTGCTCAGTGTTATTTCAGGGTTTTGATCTCTTAACTGAGAGAACACATCCTGTTTACATCTAAACTTTGACTAGGCTTGACATGTTGCATATTAATTGTACTATATATGAACCTCAAAGAATATTTTAGTTTTTGTGTTACTCCATAATGATGTTCTAGTTGAGGGCATCTGTAGTGTATAGATATAGGGCCCAAACATAACCTCAAGCCCAGGGGCCCCCGGCGCCCAAAGTCCTGCCCTGGTTGTATGCTGGTGTGAGTGTGAGTGTGAGAGCGGGTGCGAGTGTGCTGGGGCAGTGGTTCTCAGGGAGGCACAGGTTTGTGTGAGAGAGGGATTAGACAGCCAGCTGTTGAGCAGATGGAATGTGTGCTATGCGGAGATGAGAACGATTGGGATCCTGCAAGTCTTTCTTTCTCTTCCTCTCACACACCCTCCCTCTCTCACAACCCGTTATTAGTGATATATTTCTGCAAAAATGTGTATGATTTTCTTTTTTTTAATCCTTTTTTATTTGATCACCTGGCAATTTACTCTTTCCTGCGGTGCCTTAAAAATCAATATCTGTTTTAACATAATGCATTGTGTACTGAAAAGTGTTTGTGTAAAAAAAACGAAAATCCCACATATAATTTGATTTCCAGGCAGACTAGTCATCCTGAACGTGTTCTGTTAGTATAGCCACAACCTCAATTTGTCTTTCCTAATGATTGTCTGGTTGACTAAGCCATTGCTCCATCATTTTTCACAGTTTTGTATGGACTCACAGCACCTTTCTGGTCCTGTAGGCTGTCTGTGTGTAACGACCGTCACTAATCAAGAATGTGCTGTTTCGTCTCATTCCACCAGAGGGCATAAATGAGCAGATTGCGCATGCCTCTGCGCAAAGATGAATGAGTCTACAAAAGAACTCTTTATTTTCGGGGTGAAGTGCATGAAAAATTCCAGGAGGCTTTAATTAAAAAGCAAACAAACAAATCGGTCTTCCTAACAGAATCGAGGACTGTGAAACATGTTTATGTCTGACTGCAGCCTAGTTTCTCTATCTGCAACCCCTATTCAGGATCCTAGCTAGAGGATGTGAGCTGTTTTTAAAGGGGTCATATGATGCTTTTTTTAAAGATCATTATTTTGTGTATTTGGTGTAACAGAATATGTTGACATGCTTTAATGTTCAAAAAACACATTATTTTTCAAATACTGTACATTATTGTAGGTCCTCTATGCCCCGCCTCTCTCAAACGCTTCGTTTTCTACAAAGTCCCTCCTTCCGACAAGCGCAGTCTGCTCTGATTGGCCAGCTGACCCAGTGCATTGTGATTGGCCGAACACCGCAAGCACTCATCGGAAATGTAACGCCCCTTACCATAATCGCGAGCTTCATCTTTCAAAATAAATGTAAAGACAGTAAATGATGTCATTAATTTTACCATCAGTTCAAGCCTGAAAGGGGAACAGAGTCGCGTAACAGACACAGTGATGAAGCTGGTCACAAGCCACGGTTAAGACAGCTGACTCCACTGTGATGCGACCCTGTAGCAGTTCTATGGTGCTCCAGTGCTCCAACACATTTACAAATGCGCGCACACTCACAAACGTGTGGGTGTAGTTAGTTACTGGCCTGACTGTTTGGCGTCTGCAGTTCTGTGGGTGTTCTTGAAGACTTTTTTTCTGATAGTCTGAAAATTCAGTTTTGGATGTTTACTTAACACCTTCTAATATACACATGCACGCTCTCATTCACATAGAGCTAAACACCCAAACACTCCACTCACACTGCAGCTCTTGACCTCTGACGTCCAAAGAGAGATTTCCATGTTGGTTTAAAGAGTGTTGTAGGGTCAAGTGTGAGCTCTCTCATGACTCATTTAGGGCATGACCTTTATAACCTTTGACCTTGAGGTTATTAACTATGCGAGCTGTCCAAGGGCTTTTGCTATACAGTTGCTAAGGTGTTCAGAGTGTTTTTAGCATGTTGCTATGCGGTTGCTAGGGTATTATGGTTGTTTGTTAGCAACGGTTCAAGGTTTGGCTGGATAGCATGGTCTAGTTAGCACCTGCTGGTAGATCCTGTTACTACACCCTTTTGGGACAATAAGAATTGTTCTTCATTGACAGCTGAAACCTGTTTAAAAATGTTTGCATGCATAGTGCTGCCAAACGATTAATCGCGATTAATCGCATACAAAAAGTTTTTGTTTGCATAATATATGTGTGT
The DNA here is from genome assembly GCF_001515625.1 of Sinocyclocheilus rhinocerous. NCBI lineage: Eukaryota > Metazoa > Chordata > Actinopteri > Cypriniformes > Cyprinidae > Sinocyclocheilus > Sinocyclocheilus rhinocerous. The sequence goes on from NW_015666532.1 coordinate 176,473, forward strand.
GTTCTGTGTATATTTATTATGTATATATAAATACACACAAATACAGTATATATTTTGAAAATATTTACATGTCTAAATTTATATTCATATAATTTATATTATAAATAAATATATTTAAAGGTGACATATCATGAAAATCTGACTTTTCCAGGTTTTAAGTATATATCAGGTCTATAATCAGGTCTCTGGTGCATCTACCAGCCAAGGAAACGTGAAAAAGATTAACCCAGCAACTGTTTTGGGAAGCCTTTTTCTGCAAGCGTCTGAGAAAATGAGCGCGTCTGATTTTGCTCCCTTTGTGATGTTGCAAAGGGATCTCATTATAATATTACTGCCTCTTAATCTGTAAGTTTCCACCTACGGCGCAGTCATTTTGATTTCGCAAGCGACAACGGTGTACCAGTTCTAATGCCATGGCCAAAGTTTGAGCAAAACATGCTAACTGTTCTGTCTTTGGCTGCACTGACGAGCACAGAACACTATTTACAGTCCCAGCCTGTTTTTAGCAGGTACGAGTTGTAATGGCGCAGCTCTATTCTGGAAAAGGGGGTGGGGAGCAGCAGCTAATTTGCATTTAAAGAGGCAGGCACGAAAAACAGCGTGTTTCTGCTTCCACTCAAAATATGCATTTTCAAAATGATATAATAAATAATCTGTGGGGTATTTTGAACTAAAATTTCACAGACGCATTCTGGAGACACCAGAGACTTATATTACATATTGTAAAAATGGGCATAATATGTCTCCTTTAATATATAAACATAACATATTTTTCTGAAATATATACATGCATGTGTGTGTATTTATATATACATAATAAATATACACAGCACACAAACATATATTATGTAAGCAAAAACTTTTATTTTGGATGCGATTAATCGCGATTAATCGTTTGACAGCACTAATATATATATATATATCATATAAAAAATGATTTAAATCTTTTTTTAATAAATATATTACTTAATATTAAGATTAATATTTTGGTTTTGCTTTTCTTTGTTTTTTTTTGGTTTTACGTTGTTTTGTTTCTGGTTGTGTGTTTTTTGTTTGGTTTGGTTTTGCAGTGCTTTGTTTCTGTTTTTTTTATTTTGGTTTGGTTTGGTTTATATGTGTTGAGAGTGGTGGTTAGTTTCTGAGGGTGTGCAGTGTTTTGTTTGTCATCTGGCAATTAAAAAACATGATTGCTGAGTCTGATTGCTTAGAAAGGCAATAGCACACCTCTCCTCAGCAACAATGGGTTACACACCAAAGCTGGCTTTGGTCAAATATCCCCCCCACCCTTCTGTTTCACATTCCTCCCTTTCTGTCATTTATTCACTTTAGTCTTAGTCCCTTTTTCACATTCCTTATCCCCCCCCCACCCCTTTTTCCTCTCTCCTGTCTTTGACCTTAACCTATAATTGAAGGCAGAAACTCCTTTCCCTCCTAGATATCCAGAGAGAAACAAGAAAGAAGGAAATTAAATTATTCAGCATCATGCAGAATAGAATTAGACAGCTCTACTTTTAAAATAAGAGATATTTGTTTCTTTCTTCCTCTTTTATCATCTTCTCTTCCTGTATTTATTTTCATTTATATATTGTGAAGCAGCAGTTATTCAGAACGTGGCAGGAGGGCGAGACAGAGAGTGAGCAGCTCACCTCGACTGTACGGCTCCCTGTGGAGAATGCATGCGTGAGAAACAGACGTGAAGCTTTGTAAAGTCGAGTGCTGTGCTTGACCAGCAGCAAAACTTAAAGAGGTTCCCTCTGAGGGCAGGAGCGGAAGGAGAGGAGAGGATGGACACACAGGAAGTGAACCTAATGACTAGTTTGAGTGTGGAGGTGATGAACAGGTAGTCATTCCCCTGATGACTTACAGACCCTATGAAAACTGCATAATGAGAAAGTTCTTTCCTGTGTTGATGTATTTCCTTTTGAAATAGGAAGTTTTAGTAGGACATAACATCCTCGTCTGTTTTTGTTTTTTATTCTTTTTTTTTAAATAAATGGAATTAAGTTATGTTACAGCCATGCACCATGATTTGCTACTTGCTAGTTAGTTGCAGGTTGTATTGGGGGAGAGACATTGTCATTCAGGAGACATTTGATTGGAGAAAAAAACAGTGTAGTGAAGGATAAATTTGCTGTAAAGCTAACACACATGGACTAAAAACTACAAAACTCCAATCCTGCATATATACTGTGACTCTACAAAGATGACTCCATCTTTCATGTTAGGGTGTATTTAAATGAGTGCTCTGTTAATGGCAAGATTCTTCATATCTTCATATCATATTCTTCCACATCTGCACAAGTACTCATCATTCTCGGTAATAACTCAATTTGTTAGTAAGGTTTCTGTCTTTCGGGGAAGCCAGCATTCTCTGTGCCTACCTCCCAGGGTCATGTTAAGGTCATTGTGTATTACATCACTGTTACCATAACTCTTGAAGGCCCAGAGGCACTGTGAACTCCCAGTGTGCTCTCTACTCTAGAAATAAATACACACATCAATCATGCTCATGTAGTGTATTTGGGTGGATGACAAATAATGTGTCTGTGAACCTGTTTTTTTTCAGCATCAGTTTTTCAGTTTTTTTTTCTTTCCCAGTTTGTTTATGACTGTGTATTATATTATCATTGCTGTAACTGGGCAAATTATCACAATTATTTCATGTAGTCTTACTATTAATATGAAGACTATAGAAATACTCTTGAAATGTAAAAATGTAACATTTCTGTAAAGACATTAATATATAATGTATACACACACACACACACACTTTTTTATTTCTCAGTTTTTTTCTTTTTGAGGGAGCTGTTATAAAAATATTGACAGACGACATTTGGCTCTTGGGTTATTTTTATTTAGAGCAAAAATTCACAAACCAGCATAAAAACATCAATCTGTCTGTCTCGATCTTAAATAAAAAAAATAATGTGTCTATGAACTTTTTTTTTTCAGCATCAGTTTTTCAGGGTTTTTTTTTTTTTTAAGGTTTTTTTTTTCAGTTTGTTTATGACTGTGTATATGTATTATATTATCATTGCTTTGACTGGACAAATTATCACCATTATATCATGTAGTCTTACAAGTAATATGAAGACTACAAATCTTGAAATTTAAAAATGTTACATTTCTGTAAAAAGATTAATATATAGTTTGTTTATATTGATTTAACGTTTTAAATCTATTAATTTTAATAAAATTGGTAGCTCATGCAAATATGAGTCTGCTCAGCAGTGTCTGTAAAATTGTATGCATTTTTTCCCCTTATCCAGTACCAGTAATGACAAACACCTGCAAAGCTCATGGAAAACCCCTGATCCAAAAGTGTGGTGACCCTAAATTATAAAAGATTTAGAAAAATGCTCTTTAAAAATAGTTTTCGATGAAAACTGCAGGGCACTGTTGGTGTCAACTGCCCATTTACACACATACTGTATACACTTTTCTTTTTGATTTAACTACTCATACTGACACTCTGGAAAAGGAAACACAGAAAGGGGAGGCAAATATCAGTAGTTTCTCACCAGGTGAATTACATCAGCTCTAAGTGCTATATAATCCACTCTCACTTATGTAAACCTTTTATCAAAAGAACAGAATTTTATGGATTCCAAGGGGAGGCCACACACACGAACTCCTCCGTATGCACTGATTTACAACACTAACATCCAGATAGTGAAATCAAGCAAGAGTTTACTTCCCAGAGGAGAAAAGTCTACTCCTATGGAGGCTCATGTGGATCCTGTGTGTTTGGGTCCACTGTGGAAATTATAAATCAGGGGTTAGTGGGCATTTGTGCTTGTGTGTGTGTATAACCACATGAGGCAGTAAAGATTTAAAGGTATTCTGTCAGACTGTCTGTCGCTGATGATCTGGTAGCTTAAGTGAGCTAATCCAGTTTTGGGAATATGAGGTAATTGAGCATTTTTTTCCACGTGCGGATTTCAATTTGGCATGGGAGTTGCTTATGAGTTATGGGCATGATTCAGAATTGAGATGTATAAGCACAAGCTCCCGACTGCTCATGTGTCCACTGTGCCAGCGCACTTTCAGTAGGGTCTGCGGGGTCTCCAGGCTCCTCTGCAGTTCTGGAAAATTTTCCAATGCCTTGTGCAAAAAGTATTGACACGACGCAAAAAAAAAAAAAAAACCTTCTGTTTCTTCTCAAATCCATATTCTGTTTTCAAACACATTTCTGTTTTCTCATCAAATGTGTCTTTTTCTTCTTCAGAGAAGTCCATGACCTGGAAAATGTAGTAGTGGTTACAGGAATACAGTAGTTCACCCTAAAATGAGAAAAAGAAGAAGAAGAAAAAAAGAGTAGTCATTTGGGTTGGGAACAACAGAATATTTGTCATTTGGGTTGGGAACAAAATGATGACAGAATATTCTTTATTTTTGGGTGAACTATCCCTTTAAGACTTTATACTTTAATCTCCTGTTCAGTTTCTGACGTTAACCTGACCCCTGGTGATTCATAATGGAATAACACCCTTTTGTTTTTCTGTTTTTCTTTCTGTTCTCCACTTTCTCTTGCCTGCAGATCACGATTCAGAAGCAAAGAGAGTTCAGGATGTTCTCTCGGGAATGGAAAAACCACAGGTGGGTCTGGAATATGAGTTAAGAACCTCCCAAGTGAAAAATACTAATGGTTTAATGTTATCAGATAAACATGATGTCCTATATTGGCCAAAGGAAAGTACAGGCTGCAAATGTAAGCACACATAAAAACAACTTGACATGATTAATTGTTTTAATATGTCATAAGAAGGACATTTGGTAAAAGTCACAGCAATCATTTCAGATTTGTTTACAATTTCAAACTATTCCCATTGCAGCCACAGAGTGGCAGCATTTTATTTTGTTTTTATGGTCCACTGTCAAGTAGTGGTTGACTGGATGAACATTTCCATCAAAACAATGTTTTCTGACCAATATGTTTTGCTCCGTTCTTTTCCCATCTGTTCACTAAGCCTGCTGCTCTGCCTGTTGTTCAGTTCAGGAGTAGCCTATCTAAGGACACCCTGTCACTTCAAGTGATAATCCATAAGTGAAACCAACCCATAGTCAACAATCATCTTTTCTGTTTTGAGTTTTAATTTGCATGTATTTGTTTGTTTGTGATTTGAGCAGCTGTCCCATTTATATTAATCCCTCATTATCATAACATTAGTGACATTAAAGGAGTCCTATTATGCTTTTTTCACTTTTTCAACTTTGGTTAGTCTGTAATGTTGCTGTTTGAGAAAAAAGATCTGCAAAGTTACAAAGCTCAAAGTCCACTTCAAAAGGAGATATTTTATTTAACAGAAATCAAATTTTCTGAAATTTTTCGAACAACCTAGTATGAGAGCCTGTTCTAGTACACCCCCAAAACAAAATCAAGACTTTGTAAAAGAGCATAATAGGACCCCTTTAAGGCAGTAAAGAAGTAGGTTAGTGGCATGATGGAAAATAAGCGTGTTAACACTGCAAATAAAACAAATAGTCTAGACTGACAGAAATTATATTTTTATTATATTTAATAATGACAAAAATTTAATTCAGGCATCTGTTTCCCTGTGTCTGTCTGTCTGTATATTACATTATAGGAAAACTTAACATTTGACATTGAGTAGTAGCAGTACTTTCTACAATACATTGCCTCTACTACTATACAGTGTTTATAGTACATTGAAAATGCCATTATATACAATTTAAATAAATGCTGTTTTTTTTTTTACTTTTTACCCAGTTTCCACAAAAATATAAGTTTTTTTTAACATTGATAATAGTAAGAATTGTTTCTTGAGCAGCAAATCAGCATATTAGAATGATTTCTGATGGATCATGTGACACTGAAATCTGGAGTAATGATGCTGAAAAATGTTTAAAACTTCGCCGTCACAGGAATAAATTGAATTTGAAAATATATTAAGATAGTAAAGTTATTTTAAATTGCAATAATATTTCTGTTTTGTTTTATTTTATTAAAAATTTTTTATCAAATCAATGCTACATTTGTGAGCACATCTTTCATACATTTAAAAATCATACTGACCCCAAACTTTTGAATGCTAGTGTACTGTATACATGCAAAATAAAAATAAAAAAAATACCAGCCATTCCATTAATGGGAGAAAATATGTGGTAAAATGCAGGAGCACAGAAGAAATATTTACCATGATGGATGCATGAAGCTGAAAAGCGTCTGTGGCTTAATGTGTCTCAAGATGAGACATTCTGGTGGGCTGTGAGGGATTGGAAGTAATGGACTTCAATTTGCCCTCATCCTCATCTCTGCAAAAGCCTGTAATGGAGCTGCCTTACTGGTTCAGTTTCTTCATGAACTTGAATTTAGCTGGTGTAGCTCTTCCAGCAAATCACAAAACAGAAATTCACTGGATACTACAGACTCGGTCCAATTCCTTTGTATGTCTGATGTTCAGTGGCAGGTGTTGTTCCTAACATCACAAGTTCTCTACCACTTCATGCACTCCAACTTCTCATATAGTTGATGCAGTTCAGGATTGATTCATGATCTAAAGAAATAAAGCAAGATTGTATTTATGACAGCTTTTACAAATATAAGCAGATGCAATCATAATTTACAACTTGTGAACTGAACAGTAGGTGGTACTGTCACCAAACATGTTACCCTAAGGCAGGGCAGGGCAACTTCGGTCCTGGAGGGAGTGTTCGGTCCTGTTTGATGAGTGTTGGAGCTAAACTCTGCAGGACAGTGACCCTCCAGGACTGAAGTTGTCCAGCCCTGCCCTAAGGGCTTCTAAGGTCATATACTAAATTTAATTTCAATGTGTCAAAGCTTTGTCAAGACACAGCATAACTTCCTGTTTTAGTTTACATAAAAAAATAAAAATGTTTTGCTATACATAGATGCATGCATACACACACTACCTGAATGACCTGTACAATTTTTACCTATACCATTTGTTTTTCTATGTCATACTATTCTGTACCATATTTTTTCTATATATAACTTTCTATACCAAAAAAATAAAAAAGTATCATGGTATCCACAAAATATTAAACAGCACAACTGTTTTCAGTATTGATAATAATAAGAAATGTCTCCTGAGCAGCAAATCAGCATATTAGAATGATTTCTGAAAGATCATGTGACACTGAAGACTGGAGTAATGATGCTGAAAATTCAGCTTTGTCATCACAAGAATAATTTACATTTTAAAAATATTCATATAGGAAAGTTATTTTAAACGGTAATAATATTTCACAATATTGCTGTATTTACAGTATATTTGATCAAATAAATGCAGCTTTGGTGTGCTTAAGTGGCGTCTTTCAAAAACATAAAAAATCTTTCCAACCCAAAACTCTCTCTGAGCTTTTCACTTTGGTGAAAGTGTTAAAGTGTCTCTGTGAGAAAGCCGGCTCTGATGGCAGCCGGTTTATTGAGAACATATTGCTGTAGCTTCAGAAGTGCCAGTGGCAATGCTAGCTGTGCACAGCCGAGAGGCAGCAACCATAGCTTATCCACAGACATACTTTCACCTGCAGTTACTCTTGCCTCAGGACAGATTGTGTTTGAGAGCTGTTTGGTTTTAGCCTTAGATTGCTTCTGCCTGACTGAAGCTAGCGTGAGGCACCTGCAGCTCATTCATGTCAGCGTTATACCCTCATACACCGTGTTACGTTGAATTACCTGTTAACACAGGAGTTATAGCTGCTCTGCCTCTTTCCATTTATAACTTCAGTTGTGTGTTTGACACATAAATAGCTGGCCTTGCAGAGGTATAAAGCTGTGCAGATTGTAGGCCTAAAACTGAGATGCGAGTTAACGTTAGCCTGTGGTAAAAAGTCAGTAGTTAAAAAACATAAATTACACACAGTCACCCTAAACATTTTTAAAAACAAAGACATTTAAGTAATTTCTTACCTGACACAGGGGACATAGCTTTTTCTCTTGTTTATTGATCCATATTTCTTTGTAGGCTACTCCTTTTTATCTGCAGGTCTATAATCCTGGTAGATTTTGCAATTGAATGGTTTTAAAGCTGGGTTAGCTGTATGTTAACCCTCTGGGGTCCGAGGGTGTTTTGGGGCCCTGGAAAAGTTTTGACATGCCCTGACATTTGTGCTTTTTTCAGTTGCTTACAAACATTTTAATGTCTAAAGTTTAATAACACTGTAATCAGCACAAACTGGGCTACAATAATATGTGAGCAGCATGTATGTACGTGATTGTGTTTTTGAGAAAACAACGTTTATCCGTGCTTAGTGAAAAACGACAATTTTAAAGTCACTGAAATAAGGCCATAAAGCACATACAGAACATTTGTTCATAACGAATGACAATCCCACAAACTGTCTTCAAAAGGACCGTCTCCTTGCAATTTTTGTCTTAAATTGGATTTGGCTGGTTTACTGAAGCTCTTTGCAGCAACCATCTGAAAGCTCCATTTGAGAAAATCACAGTGTTTCTGGATTGTTTTTAAAATGTCATTCACTTTTGTTGAATTCAGAGTCTTGGATTATAATAGTGATTTGTTTGTCCTGCACATTTGTGTGGTAGTGGTTGACTTAAAGTAGTTTTGTATAGTGGCATGTTCTGCATTATGATCATATTACTTGAGATAAAAATTAAATATTTGTACTTTTAAAAAATATTATGTAAAAAAGTTTACGCTTCGTAATGTTGTTTCAGGTTTTTGATGCTGTTTCTTCTATGTTTATCAACAGGTTTTTAATATCCAGGCCCGGACAGCGCGACTGACCTGGGCTCCACCAGCAGGCCTCCAGAACAGAGACGGGCACAGTAACGGACACCCGTTAACCTGCAGCTACGAGGTCACTCTCTCAGACAAGGGTCGTAACGGCCAGTACTGCGTCATCTATAGGTAAGAGTATAATCACAGAGGAGCTGTGTCGTCCGCTCAGGATCCTTGAGAAGTCTTTATGTTCTCATAAATTAACAGCGTTCACCACAAGGGAGCAAGTTAGACATGAATATATCATCCATTGAGCAGAAAGAATCATTGGATGCAGCTTGTTCTCCCATCAGGACGTGTATGATTCAATATCCAGAGAGCAGACAGGAAAGATAATCAGACCCCTAACACCCTGTCATCACCGCTTTGAAGCATGAGTCTTGAAGCATGACTCAAAGTTCAAAGCTTCAGACTTAAAATAAGAAACAGTGGTGCTGGTGAAATTTTACTTTATATTATCATGGTAAATGGTAAAGTGATATTCTGGGTTGATATTTTATCTATAAAAAACATCTTATTGACCCCAAACTTTAGAACTATAATATAATTGAATATCATAATTAACATATTTTTAATATTAAAGCAATTAATAACATATTTTATATACATATGGAATTTGTATTTGTGCATAAATAAATTTTTCCTGTTTTCTGCACTGCTGTTGTGGATGTTTAATATGGTTTTAACTTGCATATTAAAATCATTTGCTGTTTCCATGGAGGCTTATGTAACAGAATTGTTTCCAATTTAATTGGGACGCACTACTCGTGCTGCGTTTAAAATTGGTTTGTGCATTGCCTTTCAATTTGATCTCACGGTTTTCCTTTTGTTGTTTTCCACACTCAAAAAGAAAATGACAGCACATAATCTAAAAGAATGGGGCGATTTTGGAGTTGCATCAATGCAGCCTCCAACAAAATCACACCACAAGGAAAAATGGTTGCTGGAAACCCTAAAATCTATTAAAGGGGTCATATGACGTTGCTAAAAAAGAACATTATTTTGTGTATTTGGTGTAATGAAATGTGTTTATGCGGTTTAAGGTTAAAAAAACACATTATTTTCCACATACTGTACATTATTGTTTCTCCTCTATCCCCCGCCTTTCTGAAACGCGTATTCTTTAAATATAAAAACCGTACTTACATTCTGTGAGTCAGAACAGCCGGCATTGTAGTCTACTCTCCCAGGAAACAGTCCTCGTCCTCCGTAAAATGCGTTGCACACATCTGAATATTTGGGTTGAACTGTTCTGGAACAGTGTTGTAAATACAACTTAACCACTGATTTCTAGTCGCGTCCTCTTTTGGAAGACCAAACAAAGTAGTTTCGCTTTCACAACGAATCACAAAGCGTCTCCACGACATGGCGGCAGTGGCAACAATACTACAGCAAGAATCAAAGTTACACCTTTCTTTGCGTGAAAATTTGGGCGGTGTTATGCAAATCTTCCCAGCAAAAACAATCACAGTTTTTCCCTTGAGCAGTTGTGCTCAATAACTCTTCACCAATCACAACATTTCAACATCTCTTATGAAAGTCAATTCTGTGCTTTGAACACCACAGCTCTATTGCTGGCATCCATTAAGGTCAGTAACCATCATGTATGTGTGTCCTTTCAGTGGAGAGGAGTTGGAATGCAATTTAAAAGATCTCAGACCAGCAACAGACTACCATGTAAGGTAAGTGTAGCTGTCAACTTTATTTCTTGCAATCTGCCATGTGCAAGAACATGTGCTTCAAGTAGCTCAACTGTTACTGTAATCAGAGCCCGAAATTCACGTTATTTCGGATGATCAGTATTTTTATTACAGTGATCTAATTATCTGCAGTTTTCTTTTTTTACATAATCAAAGTTCATGTTAAAGGAATATTTGTCATCATTTCTAACTTCCACATTTCTTTAATGACCTCAGCTCTCTCTAATGGTCTGCCTGTTACCTGTGATTAATTGAGCCGAATAGCGCTGGAAAGGTCAAGATTAAATATGATGCATGTACTGTTCCTCAAAGAACCTTTCAAGCCCACATTTGATATAATCTGTGCCGCCGCGAATAGGCGCTGTTAGTCTATTCTGTCATCGGGAGCTCTTATTAGTGGAGAATCCAGTGCTGGAGGTCGGTTTGCCTGGATCCTCATTAAAACGCATTGAAATTGTCGGCTGAGTTTTCTGTCGACCTTTGACCCCTGGCAACAGTTGAACTAGTAACTAAATATATGTTCTGATTAAGCGATGGTGGGAGACACTCCGTCTCTGCAGGTAGATGTGACCCTGAATGCACTTTTTGTCCCTAAGAGTTATTATTTTTTGCTCTTTATAAATCCGAGCAACCTGTTGGGAAATGTCATGGGGGTCTAGATGATTTTTGTCCCACCTTTTCCAGCACCGAAATAAGCAATGAGTGTAGTGTAGTTTTAGCTCATCTTTTTTTTAAAGCAATTTCCCAGCATTGTAAAAGCAATGTGCACAGCTGTGCTTTTGTTCCTGTAACTCAAATGGTGCTAGAAGTGCTAAGGTCATGAGTTCAGTTAGTGATAAAATGCACCTTGAATGCACTATTAGTTTCTCCCTAAAGCAATCTTCTGTGGAACACACAAAAGTGTTTCCCGCCCCTCACTGTTTCTGCTATATATGCAGTATAGTTGACTTTGAATGAACTATGCCTACTAAATTTATGTGTGTTTGTCTTTCTCAGAGTGAACGCAGTGTGCAATTCTGTGAAGGGTTTGTGCTCTGAGGTGGGGGCTTTCACCACCCACAGCAGTACCCCAGACTGCCCGCTGCCCCCTAAACTATCCCACCGCACAAAGAGCACGCTCACCCTGCAGTGGAAGGTGAGACCACTGTTTATCACATACTAGTATGGAAGTTAAAGCCATAGCCAGATAGTTTCCCAGGCATCAGATATCAGATATCAATTCTTCACTGAAAGTACATTTTAGCTATAAGTTTGTGAAGTTTTATTAAAGATGAGAACTTCTTGCAAATCTAATGAGCCTGATAGATTTAAAGGAAATGTTTCATCTTTCTTACTAAAGTATTAAAGAGATCAAGTAAGAGAGTCCACCCAAAAATGAAGATTGTCATCATTTACTGATCTTCATGTTTTTCCTCAAACCTATATTACTTTCTTTCTTTTTGTGGAACATAAAAGGGGGAGAAGAAAAAAATCACGCTACCCTTTTCTATGCAGTGACCGTGAATGGTGACCAGGGGCCTCAAAAAATGCAGAAAGCATCATAAAATAGTCTATATGACTCGTGCACTAAATTTTAGTCTCTTATGCTCACCAAGGCTGCACTTATTTGCTCAAAAATACAGTATTACTGTGAAATACTATTACAACTGCAACTATTATAACTGCTTTGTATTTTATTATATTTTAAAATGTAATGTATTCCTGTGATGGCAATGCTAAATTTTCAGCATCATACTACAGTCTGCAGTGTCACATGATCCTTCATAAATCATTTCAATATGCTGATTTAGTGGTCAAGAAACATTTCTTATTGTTTTCTAATGTTGAATTAGAAAACAAGAAGACCAATGTGCATGTGAGTATATAGTATATAGCACACAAGACGTATGGACATGTTGATGGTCCGTTTTATAGTTCGACAGCCCCTAATCACTAATTACGTTCATTATACGACAAAGATAAACATGGACATTCTGCTTTCTCTTTATGTGTTCAACATAACAAAGAAAATCATATGGGTTTTGGAATGACAATGACAAGTCCGAGTAAAGTAGAGTTAAGTAGAGATTGTTCTTATTAAGATAGGGGTGTTCGATTCCAAGTTTTTCGGAGTCGACTCTGACTCTCGCCGTAGGAGTCAATAGAATCGACTCCTCGACTCCATTTACTTTGTCCAAACAGGCCACAATATTGCAGTTATTACAAAAAAAAAAATTTATCTCGACATAAAGCCTTAAATTTCCATTATTAAAACAACACACTTTTGGCATGACTGTCCAAATTGGGTAATGGCATTACCTTGAAATGTGTAGCCTGTTAACATCGTTACCTAACACTAACACGTCAGTGTCTGAATTCCTAATTTGTTTTTTTTAATATCTCTCCTCTCAGGCACCAGTCGATAATGGATCAAAAATCACCAGTTACCTTTTAGAGTGGGATGAGGTATTGCTATATATGTATCTGATTTTTTTTTTTGGGGGGGGTTCTCAAGAAAGACTTTATAAAGTTTTTCATTATTATTATTAAATTTCTTTTGACATTTTTAGTAAAAAAGGCCTTCTGGATGAACTGCATTTCAACATTTTGAACACTAATGATGTCTTTTTGACATCAGTCCTCTTCACATTCACTCTATTTAAAGTTTCATATCTGAGTGATGTCTCTGCATCCTTCACAGACCACAGCACACTGTTGCCACTCATACATTTCTCACTCATCTCAGCCATCATTACAGTGGTTTTAAGAAGCTGAATGGCTTCAGTGATTTAATGCAATGTAGTGACTGAAATCTATGTGTTAATCATCTACTTCATCTATTAGGGCAAAAAGAACAACCTTTTCAGAGAATGTTACTTCGGAAGCCAAAGGCACTACAAACTCACTCATCTGTGTCCAGCCATGGCCTTCACGTTTCGAGTGGCAGCACGCAACGACATAGGAATGAGGTATGACTGCCGAATCACATGCATAATCTTTTTCTAGGCTTACACAAAGTATTTACATGCTTCTACTACATGCTAAAACACATTAACCTTAATGTTACATACTGTTTAGCATGGATTGTGTGCAAGTTGGGATACAGCCAAATACTTAAACATTGTTTGACAACAATGCTATGAGGATTTGAAGGTAATGTGAGGATAACAAGGCTCTTTCTGTGGGTTGCTGTACAGGATGCATATAATTAAACCCTGTGTGTGATGACAAAATCCCATTATCCCTCTGTAATCTGATTGTATCACCAATCACCATCCCTCAAGTCTTAATGGAGGAGGAGAGCCATAAAGTCACCTTGATTCAGGAGAACAGATGGCCGCTGGAGTGCTCTGTCTTTCTCTTTCGCTCTTGCTCTCTTCTATTTCTCCGTTTCACCCCCTATATAGTTTTTTCACATGTAGAAAAATAATTATGCCAAAATAAAAATGGTAAAAAAATGTATATTGATATAATTAAATATTATTATTTATTATTATATAATTTCATTTAAAAAAGAGAAACAACTTGATTAAGAGGAAAAGCCAATTGACCCTCACACAAATCTACAGAATATATCTATAAAATATGTAATGGGCGGAAATGTAGTTGTTGAGGGAAGATGGTCATCACTCTGAATGCAGCTCCATCCCTCTTCTCCTCCATCTCCTGACATTAATACCAGAGACACATTCAGAGAGTGAAGCAATATGCTGAAATATGAGACTCCACCTCCAGCAAACCACCCTTTGCCCAGTCTGAAGAGGACATTTTTTATTACTTCCTTAACTGAAAGAATCTCATTTAACATCTCCTGTTTCCCAGTGGCAGTTATAGACACTCTCCTACACACAGTAAATACTGAGGGCTCTAGTAAACTTGTCACAACCAGTTAATTGGAAGAAACCAGATTTAAAGCCACCATCAAGAGGAGAGGAAAACTATTCAAATTCCTCAAATCAGCCTGGAAGTTGTACAACCTGCAAATGAACACAATTCTTGCAATGAGATGTTGAAACTTTTGCAAAGTTTATGCAAAACACATTTATATGTTCTTCCTTACGGATAACTAAAAAACACTATTCCTGGCCGTTTTATGGCTTCTTGTTTGTGTATTTATATGTTTGTGTGTGTGCGTATTTTTTATGTAATTCTGAATATTTTCTGTCTTCTTTTTTTTGTCAGTGGCTTTAGTCCTGAGGTGGTCTTCTACACGACTGGAAGTCTGCCCCACCTGCCCCACGCTCCTCGGCTAGTGCGCGCTGGCATCACATGGATCACGCTGGAGTGGAGCCGACCAGATGGCTGCACCGCAGAGGAACCCGTCACATACACGCTGGAGATCCAGGAGGAGAACATTGTATGTCATTTAGATGACAGTGTCATCAGTTATAACATGAAAACAACCTACTAGAATTCAACATACTTGAACCCAATGACGTTTGGTTGCTTTTGGAATTTAGACACTGGTCATTAATTAGGATGGGAATCATTTTTCAAAAAATACTTTTCATAATAAAATAATTTTCATAACATTCGACTCCAATTAGTGTTTGGACGTCTGCATTGTTCCACCAAGGCAACGAATAGTCAAATGTCTTTCTTTTGCATTCATATTGTACTTGATGTATTTGCAACACTCATGAGAATTACTATATATCAGTGTCATTTAAAACAAAAAAACATTTAAATGTTACTGAAAAATAGTAATATTTTGGTTTATTATACAGTTGCTGTGGAACCAGTTATTGATGGGTTACTCTCTTGAAAAAACTAAAAGAGTTGAAAATCGTGACGTGGAACCGTAATCAGAATAATAGGAAATAAGAAAATTCCTTACGATTCCCAGTGCTACTTGCTGTAGTGTTAATGATAACATAAGGTCACATAAGATGCTGTTTTATGGTCATTTTCTGCAGGGAACAGAGTTTCACCCAAAGTACACTGGAGAAAACTTGACATGTACTGTAGAGGGCCTGAAAAGAAGCACGCAGTATAAATTCAGGGTGAGTGAATCCATTTTTTTCGTCTTATAGATTAGAATATCACAAACTGTGTGCGAAATGTCATTATTGTGTGATTTACAGAGCTCATAAGATTATGCACCACTAGCTTATAATCTCAATGCATATAATTTAAATAAAAAAGAGTCCCTTGGTTATCCTGAGGGGCAAATCTAGATCACAACATGATTTGGGAATTTGGAGAGTATAGCACAAATGTGCGGAGCATACTGGGAACTATGGGCTACTTCACTGCTTAGGAAAAGCCAAGGACAAGATACAGAAGTATCACAAAAAGTTACAAACAGGCCTACAGTGAATTCACATTGGTTCAAAATCTGTGGATATACATCAGACATCAGATTTTCAATTTTATAGTTGACAGACAAATCTTGTCACACCTGGTTTTTAACTTATGTTTAATACTTGTTGATTTGTTGTGATCTGTGAGGTAGTACAGTAGATGGTTTGACACAAAAGGAAACTACAAAAACACATTAAAGACACTTGAGATTTGAAAGCTCACATTTGCCACATATGCAAATGTATTGTTATTGACATGCTCAAAAATAGAAATTTGTCTCTTTTGAAGAGAATAATGCTTTCTTTAAAGTGCTGGTCAAATATTAATTGCAAAGTGGTAGTGACCTCATTTTGTGGTCAAGCGTGGTGTAATAATTATTAGCCAGAAGTGTGCAGCGTTTAACACATGCTCTTCAAAGGCACAGAGTGTTTTGTTTACCTGTGTGGGTGAGTAACTGTACGTGCAGGAAGCGTGTTAGTGTTACAGGGACATCTGACAAATTAAGCCTAGTCATACATTGTTAATTACAGTGGCAACAAACTGCTTTAACCTCTCTCTGTGGTCCACTGACTCATACCACAGTTGTTTTTTATTATCATCACAGATATTTTCTTCTGTCACATTCATATAGTGAACTCTCCTATCCAATTATGAGTGAACTGCAGCCCACGTCAAGTGCTGCTGTAATGCAGTGAGTGGGTCTGGCTTAAGTGCTTTCATAATTAACTGTAATTCCTTTGAATGGTGCACACACCTCTTGGGTTTTTTGCATTTTTTTTAAGTGGAGGCGTCCATTAAAGTTGCAGGTGCAAATAATGGGAGTGTGTAAATGTGTTATGTCATTACCTCTGCATTTGTGACGGTTTGTTTGCGTACAGAAGCCCTTTATTAGGCTGTGTGTAAAGGTTTCTATTTTTGTTATAATCTTACGTTTTATATGCATGAAGATGAGTCTCTAGCGGTCAGATTTATGTATCATGCATGTCTTTTCCTTCCCAATTTACGACATTTGTAAATATATTTTTCATCAATATGTCAAATATTGCTATTGATCATAGACTTGGCATATGGAGGCTATATGTTCTCTTTTTCCTGGACATGTCCTGGCCGGGATTTCTAAATTACCTAAAATGTCCAGATTTTGTTTTCCTATTGACATGCTCTCTGCAGTCCTCATACGTTATATGTATGTGTATTTGCATTACTTTGACTGTTCTCTGTAGATCTCACCTTCTCGCACCTGACAATTCCTCGATTATGTACGATACCTGCATGCTATTGTTCAAACTACTTTTCAGTCATTACCTTAAGCAACTATGAAAACAGCAGGGAAAAAAGCCAAAACTTGGACATTTAGGCAATATAGAAATCCCAGCCAAGACAAATCTGGGATCAAGAGAACGTATGGTCACCATAACATAGGGATTTAAACAAAACCCATATGAATGAATGATATCTCAACATGCAATTCAACAAGAGTTACGCTAGTGGTGCTTTTCTAAGCAGACTTACAAAGTTCACCTGGTGGCAAAAAAAGAAAAAAAATTGATGTACAGAATTAAGCCTGTTCTGGGTTTAAACAATCATGTTTTTGTGTCTTGCAGCTCATAGCCTCGAACTTGGAGGGCAGGAGCAGTCCCAGTGAGGTGCTGGTGTGTAATACCAGTCCAGACAAACCTGGACCCCCCTCCAGACCCTGCATCAAGGGCCCTATCAGACCCTACAGCTTCAGTGTCAAATGGGGTATGGCTTTTTGTGCAGCTGAAATGTTCATTTTGAGTTGTGGTATTTGCTGAATTGGTTTCTGACTGTGAGGGAAATTGGAAATCTCATTTATGTTTGGGAAAAGATGCAGTCTGTTTTGCATTTGAGCTCGACCTTTTGAATCTTGGAAATCGAGAAGAAATATCTGCAAATGTAATATTAATATTAAAAATAAAGTTGTAAAGTTCGTATTTACAAACCTACATAAAATGTAATGTCCTATAGTGCTGGTACTGCTCTGTCTCTATCTGACGTGTGCGTCACACTACATCTCATCTTGATATCTTCTTTTGTGATGCGCCACTTTCCAATTCAGTTCCTTGTTTGCAAACACAAGTAGGACGGGTTCTGCAATTGTATTGTGTTCTCAGTGTGATAATTCCCTCTTTATTTCCCCATAGTAATGAACCAAACAGTTGATTTCTAACAGCTGCAATAAACTTCAAGGGCAAATGTCTAAAATGTAGTTTAGACTCTGAGAGTTTTTGCACAGTCAATGCAAAGGGAAACAACAGTTGTCAGGTCTAAATGCCTAAAGGGTGAAATCAAATTTCCCTTAATCTTTTGAATTTTGTTTATTAATACAATAAAAACATGCTGGAGATTTTAGTGCTTACGGTAGCAAATAAAATACTTAATTCTGGCTTAATAAATGTATATTAAACTGTAAATTACCAAATTACAACATGTTTTTGGCATAAACAACATAACTATATTCTATCTTCTTGTTTTCTTTTTATTCATTATAAAACCTTGCTACTTGTACTGCATTAGGCTAACCGAGACTTGTCACAGCACTTACATATTATTGTCCTTTTGTTGGTTTTGATTGCTTCTATTGTCCTCATTTGTAAGTTGCTTTGGATAAAAGCGCCTGCTAAATGACTAAATGTAAATGTAACTAACAATAAAAGTGGACCTCAGGAAGAAATTACATGAAAAATGTATGCTCTGACCCGTTTAATAGTTTTTATACTGCTTTATTTCTTTTGTACCCTTAAATAACAGCTAGTAGTTTAGCTGTTGTTCAAATACTTTTCAAAGGAACTATATGTATTGTATGGTAAACACATCCGTGTGTGTGTGTGTATTTCTAATATCCTGTCTGTATTGTCACGCTACAGATCCTCCACAAGACAACGGAGGTTCAGAAATCTTGAAATACCTCTTAGAGATTTCAGAAGGAAATTCTGATGGTATGTATTAATATATGCAACTCCGATATGTCACTTTGACACACTTTGTGTTGGTCGCCATCTGTCTGCATGTGTAAGTATATTTTTGTCCTTGGTTAATTACATCTAAATTTTATTTCAAAAGTATTTAGACATCAATCTTGTCTTTTTTTCTTTTTTTTTTCTTCACATGAACCCTTTCGTAAGAACATTGCAGTTCTGTGTCCTCACAGTCACTTCTGTCCTCTTTTCTTACACATACACGCCATTAGTGCTGTCAGAGCTTTTATTTCTCTAAAAGGAATTTCACAGAGACAAAAATACTTGAATACAAAATATAGCTCTTGAATGTTCAAAGTTACCTTTGTGATTTATCTGGCAATGAGTTCATTAAGCTGTGGGAACAGTTGCATAAATAACTGACTGACTCCCTGATATCTAGCGTGGCCAGCTGTTTGTCCTGTGAATGTTTAACTCTTTGAATTCTTGTATTCCGTAGCAAATCAGTGGGACATTGCCTACAGTGGGCCTGCCACAGAGTGTGAGTGTGAGGACTTGAAACCTGGCACGTTGTACAGACTGCGCACCTGCAGCATCAGCACGGGCGGCCACAGCCAGGTAACAGCTTACGTCACATCTGGCCAAATGTGATCCCAAAAGAAATGCATTCAGAAAGAATACAGAATTGTTTGCATACAGAAAAATGGCTCTGTAGTTGCAGGAATAATAAGTATGTGAATTGTAATTCTTAACTGTATTCTTAAATGCTTAACGCACAGACAATGATTCATTTTACAGTATTTATTGAACACACCATATAAACCTTCATAGTGCGGGGTGGAAAATGTATGGATTTAACAACTGGTTGAACCTCCTTTGGCGGCGGTAACCACCATTAACCTTTTCTAAATGTTATTGTGGATCAGATCTGCACAAAGTTCAGGAGGAATTTTCTAATTTTTTCAGTTCAGTTCATGTCCTTGAGGTATCGGGTGTAAGCAATAAAAAAAGAAAAAAAAAAATCAAAACATAACGTTAGGGTTATTTTCAGCAGCCATTTATCCAGTCTTTAGTGTCACATGATCCTTCAGAAATCATTCTAATATGCAGATTTTCTGCTAACTAAACTTTTCTTATTATTATCAATGTTAAAACGTATCAAAACGTAACAGCATTTATTTGAAATTGAAGTGCTTTGAATGTTGTTACTGTCACTTTTGATTACTTTCATGTTTCCCTGCAGAATAAAAATATTAATTTCTTTCTTTAAAAAAAAAAGAAGTCTGCAATCTTTTGAATGGTAGTGTAAATCACATACCTATTTCTACAGTTATAAATACATAATTGTTATGCTTGTGTCCCTGCAGTGCTCTGAGAGCCTGCCTCTGCGTACGCTATCTGTTGCTCCAGGACTTTGCCAGCCTCCCAGAATTGTGGGTAAAGCTAAACACAAAGAAGTGCACTTACAATGGGGTAAGATTCTCTACATACAGTACGTAAACCCACAACATAATTAATTTCTCTTTTTCTCTATCCCTCTTTGTCCTTCCTGTACAGTACATCACACTTCTGAGAGTTTGTCATTTCTTAGCCTCTTTCATTTCATGTTTAGTTTTATGCATTTTACTCTATGCTTTTATACAAAGTGATGTACAGTGCATTCAAGGCACATTTTTGGGACAATTTTCTTGTGAATCAATCAAAGCCACAATGTTGCCAACACCATACTTTCCCAGTTACGGTATTAAGATTGTTGGTAATTTCCATTCTTCCAAGATCTCTGCCGTTTCTGATTTATTTCCGATGATGTGAAATTACATTTCACCAAGACTCTTTGTGGCATTCACCCAATGCCACAAAACCCCTTTGTCATATCCAGAAATCGCTTAAGATCAATATTTCCACCATTTTTGCTACATTTCCTCAATGTAACATTATCAACTTGCACATATTTTCCAGTACTAGACTAGAATGATGCTCTTGTAGTGCACTTGACTCACTGACTCCCTGTGCCGGAGCTATCGGTTTGGAGTTAATAGGCAAACACCCTCATTGGGGAATGAATTCTGGGTCTAATGGGAGCTCCATTGTTGAGCTGCTCATTCCAGACATTTTAAGTAAACACTTTGGATTCAGGTTTTTGAGCAAGAAACTTTGATCTGAAGTTGTAAAGCTGTAATTTGCTCTGCCTTATAAGAACCCCTTACTTTTATTATAAAATATTAAATGAAACTGTAATTCCTGCTGTTTTAATTATTTGTTGTACTGAAGTGCTTTGTCTCTGTCCTTCTTTTCAGACTGTCCCTCCTCTGAGGGGGCATGTGAGGTGAGTGAGTACAGTTTGGAAATGAGGGAGGGAGAGTCTGAGCCTGCCGAGGTCTATCACGGCTCTGATCTTGAGTGCACTGTGGGCAGTCTGCTCCCCGGCGCCACCTACAGCTTCCGCCTACGTGCTGCCAATGAGGCAGGGGTGAGTGACAAATCAAGAATCTAATATCAAGAGATTCACTGACACCTGTTGCTTAGTAACGGTGCATTGTTATAACTAGTTGCGCAAAACATGCGCAAAATATGATCGTGGTTTTGCGCAGCTTGTCAGTGAACAACGGCTCTGTGTAGTTAATGCTGCTCCATGTGAAAGCCCGCAGGTGATGGAGATTTACCACTGATTAAAGAACCAGCTTTACTAACAAGATGCACGTTAAATATCGCATGTGATTTATCGTGCAGCCCTAATCCTGACCTATCCCTACAATAATGCACCTAAGGTTCAGTCTCTTTATCGCGTTACTGGTCTAAACCAGCCAATAATTATTTGAATCCATTTGGAATTAGAGGTTTCTGAGATACTGAGATATAATAATGAGATAAAAATGACTAAAAGTTGAAATTATGACCAATATTTGTAATTATGAGATAAGTCAAAATTTAAAGAGCCCCTATTATGCCATTTTTAAGGTTCCTAATATTGTTTTGGGAGTCTCCTGCAATAGGTTTGCATGCATGCAAGGTCAAAAAACGCTTTCGTTTTCTCAAAATATGCATTTAATATGACCTCATTTTCCAACGATTCATTCGAAGCAGTTCTAAGATTCAGTCTCTCTAAACCCCTCCTTTCCATGAGCCTGCTCTGCTCTGATTGATCAGATGGCCCAGTCTGTTGTGATTGGTCTACCGCGTTCAGCGCGTGTCGGAAACGATACACCCATTGCCACAGCTCCGTATTTTGAATTTACTTTGACAGCGTAGGACACAGCGTCCTCTTTACATGATGTTAACCACATGAAGCTACAGTATTTGAGGGCGGGGTCAAGTTGTTCGTGGCCAGCCAATGTAGAACATAGGCGGGCATTATGCAAATGTGTTACCCTGTGACGTATAGCCGTGACGGAAGTGGGAATCGAATTACTGACGACTCGTTTAGGCTGTTCTGAGTCGATTCTTTCTTTTGGGAGACAATGGCCCTGTCCCAAATGGCACACTTCATGTGCATTTGCAGTCTTGCAGACTTACAATGGCCGCCACGTGCGCGTGTCCGTTAAGTCCACGAGACTGTAGGGTGTCCCATTCGTCATTTTAGCTTTCAGAAGGGTGCTCATGAGCGCCCCCTTTGTAGCCACTATGCACCCTCGATGCGCACTTCTGCCGAGCCCGCACTGAGACGAGCTCCGCGGCAGACTTCTACCCGACAGTCAAAGCGGCATTACGTCACGAAAGTGTGGACTCAGAGGAATTCTGCGAGGGTTTAGGGTGTGATTTGGGACAGGGCCAATAACTTTATTTATCGTGAACTTTCAGCTTTACAACTTTGCAGATTGTTTACATTCACATACAGCTACATTACACACTGCATTAAAAGGCAATATTCAAAATGGCATAATATAGGGCACTTTAAAGAGTCATACTTATGATATAAGTAAAAAAAAAGTAGTCAATTGTCATAAATTATTTTTTTGCCTCATATAATTTCAACTCTTCATGTCATAAATGTGACTTCTAATATCATAATGTCAACTTTATCATAATTATGACTTTTAATCCTATTATTGTGACTTTTTCAAAATTTCGGCTTTTATCTTAAAATTTCAATTTTAAATAAAATAAAATTTGGATGTTAGATCTCCTAGATTGTGTCCATTTATGTCATTATGATTCACCATAGCATGAAGGGCACTTTAAAGAGTCATACTTATGATATAAGTAAAAAAAAGTAGTCAATTGTCATAAATTATTTTTTTGCCTCATATAATTTCAACTCTTCATGTCATAAATGTGACTTCTAATGTCATAATGTCAACTTTATCATAATTATGACTTTTAATCCTATTATTGTGACTTTTTCAAAATTTCGGCTTTTATCTTAAAATTTAAATTTTAAATAAAATAAAATTTGGATGTTAGATCTCCTAGATTGTGTCCATTTATGTCATTATGATTCACCATAGCATGATTTTTTTTTCTTATGTGGCAGAAATGGGCTTCCATAGATATCTCTCCAGCTTCTCCAAGGATTTCTCTTTCTGTCAGTATGACAGTGTTTAATCCATCAGTGTTCAGGAAGGCAGAGATCAGCTCTGGCTGTCTAACTTTTTCTTTTTCGAATGAAGTATCGTTCCCTGTCTCAATTCCAGGAGTGTTAATACAGCATTCAGAGTAAACACTAGAGTCTGAGGAGTGAATTTAATCCTCTTCTCTGTTTACTTTTCATTGTTTGTGTGAGACAAATTCCCACAAGTGAAGAATCGATGTGTCTCGCATCAGATTGCAGTACTGGAGACATGCTTTGATTTCACAAGGATGTAATGCAAGATTTTGGGTCTTATTTGTTTCGGTCTTGTTTGTTTTTCATATTTTATCCTGATAGAAATAAACTTAGTTAGTTACGTATGAAACGTTTCATATCATGTATTAATTATTAATTTGCACTTCTTTCTTTCTTTCTTTTTTTCTTTCTTTTGCTCATAGTATGGGCAATATTCTGAACCAACAGAAATAACAACCGCAGCTGGTCCTCCTAGCCAGTGTGCAGCACCATCCCTCACCTTAATGTCCAATACCTGTGTGCTGGTCAGCTGGGAGGTAATTTATCATATGTAAAGCAGACCCATCATTAATAGGACATGGGTTTTACGTTAACACACTCAACAATACTGTCAGTATTGACGTTCAGATGAGCTGAAGTACCTGTTTGATTCAAACAATCAGCCAAATTATTATTTTATGCCCTGCCTCTCTCAGAGTCCAGAGAGCTCAGGGGCCGACATCTCCGAGTACCGTCTGGAGTGGGGCCGAGGGGAAGAGCCCATGGAGCTGATCTACTGCGGCCCTGACACGCAGTGTGAGATCTCAGACCTGACACCTGCTATTCATTACTACTGCAGACTACAGGTATTACTGTCACTCAAGGGTTCTTTTCATTGACAAGTGTTTTGTTGAGCCAATTTTACAAATGTCACCCTTCTTTCACTTTCATAATGCCTTTTAATTGTATTAGAAATGTCCTTTGTTTTATTTGTAATTAATAATATATAGCTAAGTCTTTTGTTACTTTCTTTTATATGATGCCGTGCCCTTGGGAGTAGGAAAGTGTACATAACTGATTAGTGCATGATGTGGTTTTATTATATTTTACAATTTATTGTGAGTCGTTCTAGTGCAGCCTGAATCCAAAATCTTTGGATAGATTTGTGTGCAATATTTATCATATTTAGCATTTACTCTTGTCTGTTTTAGCATATTTAAATGAGTAGAGTAGTAAAAGTATGACAGGAAAAGTTGAAAAGAACAGTGAAAGTTGCCGCTTCATTAACTGTATCATCTTGCGCAGTGAGGCTGTAAAAAAGTTTGAGTCATTATGCTTTAAATAAATGAGCTAGTGACAGTCATGATATTAAATGGTTTAATAAGAGGACATAATTATTATTACTGTAATCATTTTTATTTATTAGGAAATGTAGTCTAAATGCAGCTCAAAATGTTTTACCGAATCGGATTAAGATATAAAAATATATATTTATAAATATATATTTTTTAAAAATGTAGGCTGATGAACTAAAACAGATGAAGTTTCTGTTAACAAATGTCAGTTTAATCAGGAATATTTTTAACATCTTTTATTTTTTTACGTGGCATTTATCATTATTGCACAACACATTAGGGTTGTCAGTGGATTAAAATATTTAATTGTGATTAATACAATCATTTTTCATAGTGCATTAACACATTTAGCTCCTTTTAAGAGAAAGGACACTAAACAACAGGCGTATGTGTAATTATTAAGTTTGGCAATTTGTGCGGATGCCACCATACAGTGTCATCATTTGTCATTTACTGATAATTTTTTTAGAAATCACACAGAACTGAATAAACCAGTCATAGCTATGGATTAAATAAATGTGAAAAACTTTTTGACAGCTAACTTTTAACATTATTAAATATTGATTACATTTTTTGACCTTTATTGAACTTTGCCCCCTCTTTCAAGGCGGCGAATCAGGCAGGTGCAGGACCATGCAGTGATCATGTGTGCTGTCAGACCCCCGCCACCGCACCTGACCCGGTCTCAGTGTTGTGTGTACTTGAGCATGACCCCACAGAAAGTGGCGTCTACACACCTTCCACTTGCCTGGCTTTGAAATGGGACGAGCCCTGCAACAATGGAGCGGAGATCACATGCTACACTCTTAAACTGGGAGAACAGCTCATCAGCCTGGGCACCAGCACCTGCTATGTGCTACAGAACCTACAGCCTGACAGTGAATACAGGTATGTACATACGCACATTGTGACACCACCATTCTGTCCACCAGATCACATTCATCTGGTGATTTACATATGCACTTCTGCGATATGGCAAAACAGTCTTAACTAATAACTGCTTTGCTTTCCGATTCCCTCTGAGCCCAAACTGAGTCCTGCGGGGAGTAGTTACACTCCATCTCAGGTCTCATTTGCATTCTGCAAAGTTGTCCATTTCAGCGAAGCATGACGCCACAACCGCGTCACTCCCCGCTGCCTGTTTCCTCCCCCTACCCAGGAAAGCAGTGGGTAAACAGCAGCGTGTTAATGATGCTAATCGGAAGCTAATGAAAAGAGAAGGCCAGAGGGCAGAGTTTGTGTGTGTATCTACGAAGTGGCGTCCATAACAGGACATCTATCCCTGCATGGGGCCTCCACAGTGCACATATAAGTGTCTCCATCAGCCAGCTTATGCAACCCATGTTTTTGTCTGAGAGCTTTGATTATGGCCTTTAAATTAGAGATCTGCGTGGGACTGATTTTTCCAGTTTCATCCAACTTTCCTTCGGCTCCTACAGATTTGTACTCGCCGTCTACCTGCTCCCCACTTAATGATTTTCTTCCTGTCTACTCCCATTCAATTTATACCACCGTTTAAAAATATGGGGTCAGTAAGATTTATTTTTTACCAAAAGAAATTAATACTTTTATTCAGCAAGGATGCATTAAATTGAGGGGACAGAAGATTTCTATTTCAAATAAATGCTGATCTTTTGAACTTTATATTCATTAAAGAATCAATG
Organism: Sinocyclocheilus rhinocerous; assembly: GCF_001515625.1. Classification (NCBI taxonomy): domain Eukaryota; kingdom Metazoa; phylum Chordata; class Actinopteri; order Cypriniformes; family Cyprinidae; genus Sinocyclocheilus; species Sinocyclocheilus rhinocerous. Next base: position 202,662 of record NW_015666532.1, read on the forward strand.
CAGCTGTTTTTAACATTGATAATAATAATAATAAGTGTTCTTGAGCACCATATCAGCATATTAGAATGATTTCTGAAGGGTCATGTCACACTGAAAACTAGTCAAGTAATGACTGCTGAAAATTCAGCTTTACCATCAGAAGAATGAATTACATTTTAATGTATATTAACATAGACAATTGTAGTATAGACATAGAAATTGTAATAACATTTCACAATATTACAGTTTTTACTGTAATTTTGATTTTAAAAAGCTTCCATGAGCATAAGAGACTTTCAAAAACATTAAAACAATAAACAAAATCTTATTGACCCTAAACTTTTTAACTGTAGTGTAGGTCTTGTCACTTACACTTGTCACTATTTTTTCCCCAGGTGTCACAAATTCTCAATATTCTTATTAATAAAACTGAGAAAATAAACCGTGGGTGCATTTACTCCGTTTAAGCACCATAAATTTAAATCTTGAAACAAATCACTGCTTCTTAGATTTACATTAAATGCCAAATTGTACTTTTTTCGCTTAAATCTAAAGTTTTAAATGTACATTTGAACTATATGGTGGAATATTAAAGTGTTTAATAACTGATTAATCTCTGCTCTGAAAATCTGGCTTGTAAATACTCTTTCAGAAAGAGATTGGAAGCTCTCTGTAGATTAGAATTTTTTAAAATACATCTCTACAATTTTTTTTAGTGTTTTATATTTTATTTAATATTCCAGCCATGTTCAATATTCATGTGCAGGGAAGATCAGGGTTTATTTTCTAGTTATGGTTGACGTTTCCATTTCCATCTGTTGTATTTGTGTGCTGATGGACTCTTGGTTAACATTCTCAGCCACGCATCATTCCCCACAGAGTTTTGTTTTTCTGACACTGTTCGTGGAACTATACTAATGAAATAAATTTAAAAAAATCTAGCCCACGTTATTTATTTATTTGGAAGCTGAATTTCTGTATGTTCAGTATATTTAATATATCTTATTCAGACAAATGGGTTAAGTTAGTAATGTCACAAATTTGCATTGTGATCAGTGACTTTAAATAGTGAGAATCTTCAATATGTCTTAATCAGTTTACAGCATAATGTTAATTTAGTTCCAGGTTGAAGTAAAAATACGATTTTGAATCTCAGATTTCACTGTAAGTGGATCAAGACCAGATCTTTGAGCCGGGCCCGGTGTGAAGCAGACTGTATGGTCATTTGATCTCTCCTAGATCGATTATGTCTTTTGTCATCAGGGGCGTACAGACTAATGCAATCTCGTGAAAGGTTAAAGTATGTTTTGTTTTCAGTTAAATGCCAACCAAACAGTCTGGTATTGTGGAAGAGCCGCTGTTAATTCCAGTCCAGACTTCTCAACCCTCCAATTTTTTTAAACCCAGAAATTGATTTTGGTTCTATTTGATTGAATGATATGACAAGGCACAATCCTTGAATGATGGGCTCCTACACAAAGCACTTTCAGCCGACAAATATCAATTTGATTGAGCTTAGCAAGGTGAAAGTTAAGGAAGTTATTTGCATCCTCAAGTGAGCGAAACTCAGCCTGACGTGGTTTATTACTTCTTACAGTGGCAGTGAGTGAAGAGATCGACCACATCTCATTTCACATCAAGGCTGAGTCATTTGAAGCTACAAAATTCTGGTTAAAACGAGCTGTTGTTTCAAAGAGAAAAGCCAGTTTTAGTATTTAGGATTTTATAATTTTATTTTTGTTGATGGCGTGTTTGTAATAAATGCAAGTAATATCATATAATTAATATTGTATTTATGTACATATGTGTGTGTAAATGAATTATAAGAAATGTGTTTGTTTGTGTTGTGCTGTGGAAATGCTGTGAAGTGTTTCACATGGTTACCAGCAAAGCTAGGGCACATCTGTTGGCCTGTTGATAAACACATGTGAAACCCCCTTCACTCCATTGATGCATGCACATTCATATGAAGCTGCTCATATGTGTGTCATCTGCTCACCTCCTGCATGTACGAAGGGGAATGTTGTGCTTTTAAACCATGAACATGAATGAGTCTAGTATAGTGAGTCACATTAGCTCTGTTATTGATGATACCAAGTGTCTCTGTTGACATTTGTTGTGTTTTGAAAACAAATGCAAATCCGCATGCTGTAATGTTGCAGTGCAGTTGCTTTACAATATACAGTTCAGCGGTGACATGAAGTAAACAAGTTGCTTGGCTTTCTCTCTTTTGGAAGCAACAGAAGTGCCTGATTGTTTAGCTGTTCTGAACTGCCATGGTCAAATTTGTAGCCATCATGTCTTTAAAGACTCAGCGCTGTTCTTCTGAAAAGAATGGCTACTCAATTTAATGGCGTTAAAAGTGTAGTAAAGCTACATTTTTTTGTAGTTAACTGCACTATAAGTTACTATTAAAAATGTAAAACTACATTGAAGATACTGAAGGGAGCAGTATATTTTTAATTATATCATTAAACTGATTGTATGATTTATTTAATAATCACATTTTATGTGGCACTAAAATAATTTTTCTGAACGCTGTTAGTTGTATTTAGTGAAAAATGTGAATAATTAAAAGCACACTAATACACTAAAACTGAATCTAAATGTATTAATAAAAAGATTAGGTTAATCAAAATATTTGTGTGTTCTACAAAAAAAATGCTTCATGTTTCAAAATGCTTCTAGGAACATTATTACGTTTTTTGTGTTGTTTTGTTGTTGTTTTTATTCCCTGAGATGAGTCAGACTTCCCAAATGCTACTGAGTGAGGAGTTCTAGGAAAATGTGTTTGATTATTGTCTCTGCTCACTCAAAGCTGGCAATACAATGTGTTGTTGAAAGGTTTTGATGAAGGAGCAAGTTTATCAGGAATTATGTTCTTAATGAGTTATTGATTTAAGCCTCAAAGCTACTTTGTCTCAATCAGGAGGTCTTGTGGTAAAGGTCAGGTAAAGTCTGTCGTACTGATCCTTAAAGCTTGAAAAAAACATAATATGTAATTTTATAGTACCCAAACTGAAATATTTCTTTTGAGGAATAAGGAAGAATTTCATACTGAGCCCATCAATCATACTGCTCTGTGTTATTACTCGCTGTCTGATGGTAGTCAAAGGTTTTTGGTGTCAGGTTTTTCTTTCTATATATCATGTAGGAGTGACCAAAATCTTATTTACCATTAATGTGATATAAAATTACTGTATACAGTATCATGATATTTTTAGAGGAAATTCAGCAAAAATATCTATGTGATAATGCCTGTTTTTATAATCCAGTAAGTTAAATACTTACATAATGTAAGGCGGTCCTGCTCACTGATAGCAGCACAAACATAAATGCTGTATCTCTAGCGGTTTACACATTTCTAGCTCTGCACCATATACAGATCAAATCACCCAGCCCTAAGGATCACCTGATGTACAAGGTTTAAATGAGACTCTCTGTGCTGTGTCAGTCTGCAGATTCAGGCAGTGAATGAGATTGGTGCCGGTCCCCTCTGCCCTCCCCTGCTGGCCCGCACCAGGCCGCTGCCCCCTGTCCCGCCCCGGCTAGAGTGCACTGCCGCTGGACCCCAGAGCCTCAAACTCAAGTGGGGAGACAGCAGCAATGCCAAGAGCCTGCTTGGAGAAGAGATGGTCTTCAACTTGCAGATGGAGGACAAGAACAGAAGGTCACTTCATCTCAATTACACCTCATAAATGGCAGTAGATGCACCGCTAAGAGGGAAATTGAATTCATTTTGAAAGCGCACTGAGGAATGATGTAATTTAGTCAAGGTGAACTGCCATTAGATGACAGCAATTTTTTGCCATTATATACTTCTATTTTGAAACATTTTAGCTTGTATTGTGTTTGTTTTTTTAGCTCAACAACTGAAAGCTTTCGAGGTGTAATTAATGTTATAGGTCTTTAGGCCTTACTATTATAGACATGCCTGTAGATCGGCCAGGCCACTACATTTTTAACCTCCCCGAGTTTCAGTTTGCCTCACATCCTAATTTAATTGTAACTGTTGATTGTTTTCCTTGGCAGAGTGGCATTTTGACAGTATTTGTGAGCGGCAACAGGCCTGACTGATGGGCATTTAATAGAAAATATAATGAATTCCCCAATTCCCAGAAAAAAAACCTTTTAGTGTTAGACTGGTTAATTTTCTAATTATTCTAATTATCCTCTTTAGTCAGTAACAGTTTTTCAAAAAGGGGAGAGGTGATAAAAATATTAATCTTTACCAAACCTGCACCAGGGGTATATACAGTTTATATATACTCTAATTCTAACTTTATATAGTTTATATATAAACTCTTTGTAAAGTTTGGAGTCGGTATGATTTTTTACAATTATTTTTTAATATTTGAACAGAAGTCTCTTATGCTCACCAAGGCTGTATTTATTTGTTTAAAAATGCATAAAACTGTAATATTGTGAAATATTATTACAGTTAAAAATAACTGTTTTCTATTTTAATTTATTTTAAAATGTTATTTATTCGTGTGATGGCAAAGCTGAATCTCAGCAGTAATTGCTCTAGTCTTCAGTGTCACATGATCCTTCAGAAATCATTCTAATGTGCTGATTTGCTGCTCAAGAAAGATTTCTTATTTTTCGCAATACTGAAAACAGTTGTGCTGCTTAATGTATAACTTTTTTCAGGATTTTAATTAATTGAATGCGTCCTTTCTGAATAAAAGTATTACTTAAAAAAAAAAAAAGTGACTTTTGATGGTGTAAAAAAAAATTGGAAGGTGTAGTTTTCAGTCAAATTATTTTGATTTCAAAATGTTGTTCAGATACTTGTTGGGGCCCCTGTATTTTCATACCAGATGTTAACTTTTATGATGTTATTAAGGCTTTTCTTGTATCTTATTCAAGACTGGAAGTTGCAAAATGAAACGTCATAATCATAAACAGAGGGCTATCAACTGGTAGCATAATGTCCCCATGAATTTGTGTTAGTCCTGATCAAATTACAGCAATATGCATATTTATTAAAGGCCTAAGATCCAATTGCCATCATCGGTGTGCATTAGAGTGAATTTTGTTATTTATTTATTTTTTATTAGTATTTATGATGTTAACAATGATTGATTCAGCTGCTTAATCAAAATTAAATGCCATCTGTACAATCGGGCGAGACTAGATTCAGCATGGCTCTGAAATGGACTCGTAATCGTTCTGCTATTACACATTTTATTTCTGGTCAGATTGCCATAGTAACCGCAGATGTACTATCCATCAAACCAACAATAGCAGCTATTGTATTAGAGCACTTTTCTGTGGACTCCTCCTCTTGTTCTTGTTTTCTTACTTTTTGAAAAATCCTTTTTTTCTGGAGTTCATTTTATAATTCAGTAGGTGATCTGTTACTGCGTGTCGGAGCTGGACCTGTACAAAAGACTGCTTAGTACATATGCACAGAAAAGAAGTATCAATCCAAGCCAGCATTCCAACACAGACTTGGATGAAAAGAACATGAATAGGATAGTTTGACAGGCTATAGTGAGAATATAAAGTATGAACTGCAGGTCAATGGTCCGTTACCTTCATCTCATTAGTCGAGCTGGCAGGGTTTTTTTGAGATTGGCAAAATATCTCTGGAAGCAGTCATTAAATAGCAGCTGCTGCTTTGTTCTCTGTTTGTCCTGAGGTGTTTGTGTATAGACTGATGCTGTTGTGCTAGGATGGGACATGGCATGAGGATACCAAGAGCCCACTGCCAATACCAGAAATCTGCACCTAATTTATTGTAATTGAGACCAAAAAAAGTTAAATTAAAATTGTGAAGTCTGGGGCTGCTTTACAATGTCATTATGTCCTTTGTTTGTGTTAGAAACACACAAATGGGCATAAAACAGCATTCTTTAACATAAAATATTAAGCAGCGCAACTGTCTTCAACACTGATGATAATAAAAAAAAAATTTAAAATCTTGAGCACCAAATCAGCATATTAGAAGGATTTCTGAAGGATCACGTGACACTGAAGACTAGAGTAATGATGCTGAAAATTCAGCTTTGCCATCACAGGAATAAACTATATATATATATATATATAGATAGATAGATATAGATATATAGATAGATATACTGTTTTTACTGGGTTGATCAAATAAATGCAGTCTTAATTGGGCACAAGACAGTTCAGTAAAAAAAAACTTATCAACCCTAAACTTTTGGTTTGTGCCCAGTTACACACCAATAACATAAATGAAATGTTTGTTTTAGGTTTGTCACAATCTACAGAGGCCCAAGCCACACATATAAGGTACAGAGACTAAATGAGTCGAGCAGCTACTGTCTCAGGATTCAAGCTGTGAGCGAGGCAGGAGAGGGCCTTTTCTCTGAAGTACACGCCTTCCATACGACCAAGTCTGTTCCTCCTGCTCTCAAGGGTAGAGTATATATGTACAAGAATACTTGCACACTGCTTCATGCCACATATGTGTTCATGTACTGAATGGGCACTTATTTGATGCTTATACAGCTAAACTTGTGTATTATCTTTTAGCTCCTAAAGTGGTACAGATGGAAGGGAATGTGTGTGAGTTGAGCTGGGAGAGCATTCCACCAATGAGAGGAGACCCCATCTTCTACATCCTACAGGTGCTGGTGGGCCGAGAGTCTGATTACAAACAGGTGAGATTGCATTTTTCATTTCTGAATTGTCTGTACTGGAGATTATGGCTATCAATCAGCCAGTGATTAATCTCATAACTTTTATAATTTATCTAAACACTTTAACACATTCAGTTCATTTCTACAGGAAAAAAAGTGAATTTTATTAATTTGCACTGCATTGCATTCATAGTAAAATGTATATATTACAACACAGGACGGAGATATCTTATGCAGCAGTGCTCTTTAGTCATCTCATTTGCATAAAAACACATGCTCTATATTTCTATGAAAATGTCATTAGAATTGTGTTACATATAATTCAATAGTCCTTTTAGATCATTTTTAAAATTGGATTTCGTTTGAAACAACTATTTAGTTTGTATTGCAGAATATTAAAGGAATAGTTCACCTAAAAATGAACATTTGCTGAAAATGTACTCACCCTCAGGCCATACAGATGTAGATGAGTTTGCTTTTTCATCGGAACAGATTAGGAGAAATTTCCTCCATTCTGCAGTGAATGGGTGCCGTCAGAATGAGAGTTTAAACAGCTGATAAAAACATCACAAGTAATCCACATGACTACAGTCCATTAATTAATGTCATGTAAAGTGAAAAGCTGTGTGTTTGTAAGAAACAAATCCATCATTAAGACATTTTTTTCCCCTTCAAATCATTGCCTCCGGCTAAAGCACAAGTCCTCTATACATAATATTGCTTCTTTTAGTGAATAAGTTGTCTTCTGAATTTAGGAGAGAAATATGCACCGAGTTTACAAGCGCAAACAGTCCAAAAACAACTCTAAACAAATATGTTGGTGGATTTTGATGCGAGAAAAAAAAAGGGGAAGAACTTTTTCACTGAAGGAATCATGCTCACCAATAGAGCATGATGCTAAATTGATCCAAATCTGTTCCCATGAAGAAACAAATTCATCTACAGTATATTTTGGTTGGCCTGAGGGTGAGTAAATTATCAGCAAATTTTGGGTGAACAATTCCTTTAACAGTTTTGGGTCATTTGTGATTATTACAATTTTTTTTATTTCATTTTAACTTACATTTTTATGAATATATCCACACCTGTAGGTAGAACAGAAAATGCATGAAGTTTCTTGCAAGTCTTTGCAGTGCATTGTTATTCAAGGAAAGGGAAAAGATCGAGATGTCATCCGCACAGACTAAGTCTGAGATAGAAGCAGGATGATGGGTCTGTGTCCTCTGCCTGAGACGATTAGTATTCTGCAAATGATGTTGATGCCACTGCTGATGGCTTGATAGAGACCAACACCCAGCTCATCTATCATACTTCATTCAATGGAAGGAAACAACAGCATTCATTTAAAAATGTCCTTTAATCTATTTCAGGTTATTTTACATTCATGGTTGTTGTGATTTGGAGAAATTCCAGTTATACAGGAAAACAGCATACAGTTCTACTCATAGGTTTAGCCTGATGAAACTACTGAGCATAACAGATATATTTATACATATCCTGTAATAACTTTACACAAAAATGTCCTAAATATTCTGAAATTTACGTATCATTGTCCTTAACATTGTGACCTGGCTTTTTAAGAATCAGTGACTTGGTTTGTCTCAGAGAGAGGATTATTATCATTCACTGCACAAGTGACATTATTTCACACATTTTTGTCAGTTCGGTTACAAATGTGCCGTCATTTTTTGCATTTAATGGCCAAATCAGTACATCAGCCTGTGAATCATAAATCCACTGGCTGGTTGTGAAGGCCGCAAAGTCTCTCTAGGGATCTGTCCAGAGCAAGCCAATCAGATCCCTTCCTCCACAGGGATATTTTTCTGTTAGGTGCAAGACTGCTGCTGCTCTGATGTCTAATGTAGCTGGCATGGTTCCTATTACTGTGTTAATGTGTTCCTTGTCCTGTGAGCTGTTAAAATGGATGTGAGAAGTGACGAGTGTGTTGTTTGCATGTAAAGAGAAGCAAGGGTTTAATGGCAGCAGATGCCATCTTCTGTTTGCTCTGGTTCTAGGGTGTCTGTGTGAACTCGTAACTCCATTTTGCCATCTTATTCCACTCTAGAAACATGTAAAAGTAAAAGCACAAATCCTCTGCATCTCAGATCGTTTTCACCCAGATACTGCATGTTAAACGTACATTAATGAATGAAAATTGTTTATGTAAGCAGATGCAGATATCAAACATCGTTTAATATTCAGGTTAGTTGCAATTTTGGAGTAATTGTATTTATGGTTAATTCTACAAAACCATTTTTTTTTCTAAATCCAACACTCTTTTTCCTCTATATAAATAAAAAATAAAACACAAAACACTTAAATCAACTGTTCTAAATGCTACAAGTGAATTTAGGCGTCACTGCATTATAATGTACAGGATGAAAAATGACTATTCAGTTTGAGATATGCTGGATTAACAGTTTTATTAATTTTAATAATAATTGCAATTTTAATCTATTAAATTAGATTAATGTTATATTAATAGATAACAGTAATTGTAAAATAAATGTACACATAAAGTAAATGAGCATGAATAATTAAACAGTATTCAGTATATCCAGTATTGTATTGAAAACACAGAAGCTAAGTGATACAAATAGTGAAGCCTTCCTATGTTGTTATATGAAATGTTATCATTCATGGACCGGAATAAACTGTTGTGTTTTATTTTATTTTTATTTTTGTTCTATTAGATTCAGCTTGTTTGAAGTTGTATTTTGTCTGCTCATAAGTAATTGCTGTCTCAGTTTTACATGCTCTTCTGAACTCAAATGGCATCTGTTTCATTCCTCTCTGCAAATGGAAAAATGAAATAGTAGCTGTCAAAAAGGGGTTGCCAGAAACAACTTGCATTAAGTTGATCTTTTTTAATGCATTATACTGCTGAAAGGGACAGTTTCCAAATGTATTTGCTTAGCTTATGTATTTCTTTGATACATTAGTGTTTTTTCTTTGGACATAAAAAGTAGCCTGAGTCTGGTGTGCACTGTAAGCGGAATTTCTTCTTTTCCGCACTCAAATCAAATGTTTAGTCCTCTCTGGACCTTTTGTACAGGCAATAGGTATTTGGAGGGGAAAGAAAAATTCTCAGTGCAACTTTTCTAAACCGATCGTGCCGTGGCACTTTATCCATGCATCTGGAATAAACAATGAAGGTCTTAATGTTTAACTCCTGGCTTCGCTGTGCTATTAGAGCTGCATTGTGATATGAAGCTCAGGCACGTTTTGGCTTAGAGTCACTTTTCTCTGTTTCATTTGTGTCAACAAAAGAAAAGTGTGCATCATCTTAGCCTGGAATAAGGGAGGTTGCAAATTGTGGGATGCTTTTCATTGAAATTGAACAGCTGTTGTTCGGCAGTCAAAAGCAGCCACATGTGAAAAGCCCCATCCATAGGAAGTGCTCTGTGTTATATCGATTAAAATGGACTTTTCTTCCCACACACGACCTATTCTGCATTTTAATTAAACTTCCATGATGTTTATTGAACGTTTCTTGTTAGTAACAACAAATCATGCATGCAATGTAATTAGGTTTGTTTTCCTGCTGAAAAGCATCTTTTCTGTTCAGTTTTCTTATCTAGACTCTTTTTCCTACCATTTGTCAGCACTACAGGATATGAAAGCTCTGGCTTACATTAGGAATGCACCCTACTGACCACTCTCTGTGATATTGAGATATAGCAAGACAGTAAATAATCCATCCAAAGCCTTCCCTATGCTCTACTTTAATAAATGTTGAGATGTCCTTATCCTAATATACTTTTTTTGAACTAAACTTTAACCTGGTAGATTGAATTACATTTGAAAGCAATGAAAGCAATTACATTTATTTGTATTATATCCTAGTAGTAGTTATAATAGTAGTAATTATACCATTAACCATCATATTTATTATCATTAAATGCAAATGCTTGAGCAAAAATTCTAACTTCAAATTTATTTAATTTATTTATTTAAATAATATTTACTAATATTTTTTACAATTGCATTTGTTTATTATTAGTATTATTGGTGTTAATAACATTAATAATTATTTGTTGTTATACTGTATATTAATAGTAATCATCATTATTAAACAATAAGCAGTGCTATTTTAGTTATTGAGATACTATTATTATATTATTACTACCATACTACTATTATATTAATATATATGTTAAAGTTTTTGTAATTTTGCTGTGTGTTTGTTCATTTTTATTACTTTATGTCTATGTAGTTTCTTGGGGATAAACTGACTTTTTATATTTTATTTCATTTAACATTTATTCAAGTAACATCTTTTTTTCATTTTTTACTTTTAGTTTGTTTACTTTTTGTTTGTTTAGCTAAATATAATAACCCTGATAACAAGAGCTTCTCATTTCTGCTTTTAAACCACAGAAACAGTGGCCTTCATAGTTTACATCATTTGAAAATGTTGAAATTATAACTGAAATTATTTTCTGCGGTCATCAACATACTGCCATAGATGCAATGAGCTGAGATTGTGTTGACCACGGAACATAAACAATTCCTGATGGTGTCCAGTTGGACATTGTAGAATGTTTTACTTAGTTTGAGAACGTAAAGCTGTATTTTTCTCTCTCTTTTAGTTATATAAGGGAGAAAACGCAACCTTCCAGATGTCTGGCCTGCAGAACAACACAGACTATCGCTTCCGTGTGTACGTGTGTCGCCGGTGTCAGGACAGCACGCAGGAGCTGTGCGGCCCACTCAGCCCATCCTCGCTCTTCACCCTGCGGCGTACGGAGCTCGCACTACCCGGAGAGCTCAACTCTGCCGAGACCCTGAAGCCCAGCGGCATGTTCGCCACAGATGAACGCTTCGCGGCGGTCTTAGTCGGGGCTTTCGCGGCCCTGTCTTTCCTCATCGCTTTTGTGGTGGAATACTTCTTCATGAAGTGAAGATCGAAAGGAACTCAGAAACAGCAGCCAGCCAAGGAAAAAAACGTTTCGAGAAACACGAACACTTAAAGTATACATCCGACGCGATGTACTGTAGGCTGAGTAGGTTATGCAGGCTCTCTTCTTGTCTTTCATCCTCTTTTCTCTCGCTCTCTGATGCCTTCCAGCCTGCCTGTGCATCGCTGTGTCGCTCACTCTTTTACAGCGTGGGGATTTTGCTCTGAACTCCTGGGGGAAGCAAAACCACATCATCAAGCCTTACGAAGAGTTGCGCGACGACCTGTTTTTGCATGCTTCGTTTTTTGTATCCCTTTAAGTGTAACGTTACGTATATGTTGGGAGAAAAATTTATTGGTATTTTCTCCGCATTCATGGCCTTACATTGTTTATCCAAGTGTGCTCCACAGCATTTGTTTCACAGCCATATATACGAGTTGTTGGAATAGCTTTATCATGATGTAATACCCACGATCAGTGCCGTTTTTTTTTATACATAATCACGTGATGTTCACAGTTTGTACGTCACAGTACGCATCACCACCATCCTTCTCAGAAACATGAAATACTGTTACCGTAGTAAGGCTGTTGTAAAGCCCCCTGCATTTAAGCTGCCAAAGCAAGTTGCTATCCAAGTGTGGTTTAAGTGATGCTGCTATTGTGTGTTTATTTTTCCTACGAACGGAATCAGTTATGTAATATATATAAATATAAATCTATAAGATTCTATTGAGCTATTGTAATATAAGTAGCAATGAGTTTGAAGTAGATCTCTCTTTTGGAGTGTGTCAGTTCACAATCTATGGTGCTTGATCTGTGGTCAGTAGTGGTGGCGGACGAGGGTGAGGGAAGTTAGACGTGCCACGCGTTCGGTAACAACGCCCTTTGCCACCACACACCCTCTTTCTCTGGCCATCTAGTCCTGAGGTGCAGTGACACAGGGCTACTTCCTCGCCTTCCTGCCCCCCGAATGACTTTGGCTAGACTAACGTCGCCCTCTCAGACTGACTTTGGGCTCTGTGTGGTTTCTGTAGATCCAGGGACCAGCTGATGGCTGGAGTCACAATAGCCAGTGCGTAACTGTGAAACCGAAATAGCCTGTTTCGTCACTCTGTGAATGGCGTTGGTCCTCGGGACTTCGCCCGTCGTGTTCTGTCTGCGGCCCTTACGTGTCAACGCGTTGAATGTTTCATCATCTTTGAACCCGTGAAAGCCAGTTGGACATTTCTAAGGTGCTTTATCAAGGTTATTGTCAAAAGCAGCAGTGGATTCCTCCACCCGCTGCGCCATGCCAAAACAGCCTGATGTGCTTGCAGTGCATCTTTAGCCAAGTAAAAGGTACAAACCAGCAGTTCCCATCGATCCAAAGAGTTTCTCCCACCTTACACTTGCAGAACAGTTAGGGGGTGTCTAAAAAGGAGAACTACATGGGGAAGGGTTTCTTCCCCTTTACTGACGGCCTGTATTGTACCTCAGGGACATGGACTTTTCAGAGGTGAAGAAGTAGATACTATGTTTCTGAGAGGGTGCTGCGAAAACACTAAACGTTGCCGAATGATTCCGTTGTATCTGCCTCTGCAGTTTTAAATGCATTTATTTGATCTGTTTTCTCACCTAAGCTGTGCCTTGCTCCAGTTGTTCGTAAGCAAAATAGTTTACTAGCTCAGAATACCTTTGCCAAAGTTAATGGGAAAGTAAGGATATATAGTATGACAACTAACAGAAACGAAGCACTTTTTAAAGCAAAATATTAATCTTTATTAGATTTATCTTGATGAAACTGTATTTCCTAGTCATTGTTGCTATTGCTTTCAAATCGAGAGTATCATGCCGTTAGAAATGTCTGTAAAACTGGCCCACACATGTTTAGTGAAAAGTCTGGAAGTCCATTGGCGTCCTTTTAATGTTAGTGAATTATTATTATTTTTTTTTTGCCCATTGTATAAGTAGTGTTTGGTCCTAATCGGCAATCCAATTTTTATTTGTTTTCATATTGGTCCTTGTAAAATTTCAAAAGAACACAACTTTTTTTGTGGCCCAAGTACAATTTTGTATTTTTATATTGTTTTTTTTTTTTCTGTTTTATTTGTGCTCTGTTTTAAATATGAAAATGAATTTGAACATGATGTTTGGAGATCGATCAGCTCTCAGTCATCCCAGAGAAATGTATAGAACCATAAGTGTATTCAACTATTTTCCCAAAAATATTTATGTATTTTTACCTCACAGTTTAAAGAGAAAAAAAAGAAAAGGAAAGATATATTAAACATTCCAGGCTTGTCATGATCTACGATTTTTAAAGTCATACATTTTTCTCGTATTGTAAATGTTAGACAATTTCTTATGCATATATATAAAAGAAACTGCCATATCAATGTTAATGTATAGATTTTTGCAAATACTACCCTATGTATGGTAAGACTTAACTGTATCTGTAGCGTGTATGTAATATATTTATACCCAATAAATGTTTAAATTTTTTCTGACAGATTGTATTTTGTACTGGAGATACAAATCTTTCATAAATAAGTTATAGCTTATGATTGAAGTCACTCACTGGTTCTTGTCTGTTGCATGCCATGATGAATATGAAAGCCCTTGCAGTGAGTACAAATACTGATCATCTAGCACAATATTTTACATTGCTAATGAAAACTTGTAATACAAAAAATGTTTGCAATTATCAATGTAATCAATCAACTGGGTAAGTAAGGTGATAACTATTAGTTAATATTTTTACCCTATTCACCTGCAGTGTCTCGCCTTAAAATCTGACTTTTATTAGCCTGTACTTTTAATGCAAGAGTCTTTTAATTGAAATCGATAATTAAAAACCTTTTGTCCAGCTATGGTGCGCATTTATTTGAAACTGACCTGTAATTGACACTTTGAAGAGTGTTTACACTCCCCCTCTCCATCAGGGTTTTGTTTTTTTTCTTTTTTATATATTTTATGGTAAGGGAAGGCAGGAGTGGCGAGTGTGAATGGACAATCTCATTTTGCAGCATCGCCTTCTGCCTCGTAAGGAGATCTGACTGATTTATGAAACTGTTCTCCTCTTTAATTCTCTTTCTCTCCAGTCTGGAGGCCCTGACCTTCGTTTGACATCAATAAAACACCAACAGTCAGACTTTGCACATGGACACAGGGCAGAAGAAAGCTGGATTTGTAACAAGATTTGATGAAACCGAAACTCCACTGATCCTGATGAAGAATGGGAGCATCTCAAATGAACATCACATTACTTTTCACTTATTATTTAAAGCCCATTATAGTTTCTGTAAATTACCACATAGTCATAGATTTAATTATTATTCCAGCTGTCTGTCCACCTGTTGGTAATATGGATAGATTTCAGTCTTACAGGACAACCATAAAAAAAAATAGAAGAAATAGATCAGAACTATATATATTACATTCCAGGTTCTGTAAGAACTTGTAAGCAGTGTAATCAATGATGGTTATACTTCACACTCTGTGATTGCAGAAGTAAATGATTGGCAAATACTTAGATAAATATAGCCACAGGTGACAATAAAAAGGAGCTGGAATAAAACTGCAATTGGCAAACTGGCAGAACAGAGGAGTGTTTTACAAGAAAATACTATTTTAGTACTATTTTACTGCTTCACGTTTAATTCACTGTTACTTGAAGTTTCTTTGTAATTGTGAAATTTACTAGCAATTTTTGAGGTAAAATTTCTACACTCATTTTTTTAGCGTACCATCAAAACCAACATTCACAAAAGAAAACCTCCAACACAACAGATATCCAATGGAACATGGGTATATTTACATAGTTTGCAATATACAAATAATAAAGTTTCTATACTGTACATCATTTAGAACACAAGACACATGCAGTTTCTACAACAGATACTACTGGATGTAAGAGGACTTGTTAACGTACAAATATACCGTCACAACGTTTATTGCAGTGGTTTTAAATGAAACTCTTCTGTATAACTGGGTAAGTCAGTACCAATAGTTTATACATTTAGCACATGAAACACAGAACAAAAAAAGCAAGCTTTTACTTAAATGCACTAATGCAATTTTGACTTTTATGTTTCTTTGTTTTTAATTAACTTTCCTCAAAAGTTTTGAATTCTGTGTATTGCTTCAGGTCTGGAGCAGAGCCTTATAAACACACACAAAGAAAGTGACAACACTTGCTAAGAGAGCATGACAAGCATTCAGGCACAATGCAAATGAACGGCATCACCTCTGCAGTCCCTGTCGTCGGGTGCAAAAGGTTGCTGTATCTACAGTGATAAATTTGTCTTCCAGATTTCATTTAGACTTAAGGCAACTGAAGTCCTCTCCCTTTTTATCTCTTTATTTACAAGCTCATTTTTTATAAAACATCAAGGCATCTAATGAAATGTTGAGCTTGGATGGACGAATGGCCGTTAAAGAACTGAATCTTTCCAAACTACTCCCTGATCTGTCAGAAATTGTATGAGATATGGATGTGGATGTTTAGTCTAATTAGGGAACTATCATCTTACAACACAGTGGCAGCAGTAGATGAGGTCTGAAATGGCTGTTAATGGTAAAGACAGTCTTTCACAGTCACAGGCTGGCAGTGGATTCCGTCCAGCACGGGGAACTCTCTCCTTTGACCACTGATGTGCTTCTTCGTGGGGTATGACGCAGTCCGAAAAGTTTGCAAGCTGCCATCCTGTACTTCTTGGACATGATGTTGTACAGAATAGGGTTGATTGCTGCACTCAGGTAAAAGAGTACAAAGGAGATGAGATTACAGTACTGGCTGATGATGGACATGACAGGAGAGCCCATCTCTGTGGATTTGGAGATCAGGTAACGTCCAACATGAAAGGGAAGCCAGCAGAGCACGAAGGCAAACACCACCACAGCTGTTAGAGAGAGGAAATGAAAGTAACTGAATGGTGAAATAGCGTTTCCTCACCTTGTTGCAGAAAGCAAATATTATTAGCAAGAAAAAAACATTATTAGTCATGCACAAATACCACATTAAGAAACATCAAAAGAGACTCTTTAACACGCGTGTGAACAGAAAGCTCACTTTTTTTTTCTGTGATTATAAGCATTTTCTTAACATTCAATTTTGTAAATTTAAAGTGAATTTTATTTTAAAGAATGTTTAAGTAATAAAAATATGTATTTTTGTAGATTTTAGTGGACATATTTTATAAAGAAGTTTTGTGTCAACTGTTACAACTCTCCCTTATTAAAATGATGTACATTTTCATTAATAATAATAATAAAAATATTACATCACCCTTTCAGAACACAAAAGGACAAGTGTCCTTTTTTTATCACTTATCTTAGTTTGTTCTTAAAGTACAATTATAATTATTCACACCTGCTCCCTTGATTTTGTATAATAAAGAACTACTTCACGAAAACTGTATATATCAGTATTCTATTCTCCTTCCAATAAACACACTGTACTGTATGACCTGGAGCGCACACACAAACACACACACACACACACACACACATATATATATATATATATATAGCTTGATATTTCAAATGGTCACTTAAAGAGATCCAGTAGAAAGTTTCAATTCTTATGTTAAATGATATTAAAAATAACGTTTTAAATAACACATTTTTCCTTAAATAAAATAATTTAATTTAGTTGTTACCACATAAAGTACTTTTTTAGCTTCCATACCAAAACAATTTTAGTGTATGCAGGACTGTACTGCTGTTTTGTGCAGAGCGCATCCCGTGCGTAATGGGTGCGCTTGTGCGTAAAGTGCGCAAATGATAAACAACTTAATCGCGGTTACCTGATACTGTGGTGAAACCGGGCACTTACCCAGCATTTTCACTGTCTGTCTATTGTTTTTATCACGACTCGAAGCGTTTTCCCCAATCGTCTCCCTCTTTCTCTTCCAGAGCTTTCGCCCGATGAGACCATACAGAACAGTTAAGCAGAACACAGGCAAGAAGAAAAATATGCTGGAGACCCAAACCATAATGGTTAAGAGCCCAGACCTAATGGCATATTCCGTTGCTTTGCATTCGTTAGTATCCCACGAGTTTGTCCCATTTTCATGCTCAACCCCGACGAGCACAAATACAGGTCCTGCACTAAAGAAGGATACTACCCAGAGGACCAAAATGACCCCGCGCACGCGACCCTTTGTCACGACTACCTTTGCCCTAAGAGGAAAACAAATAGCAAAGTATCTCTCCACACTGAGAGCAGTGATGTTCAGAATGGTCGAGTACGTGCAACACTCGCTCACAAACTGAAAGAGTTTACAAAGTATGTTGCCGAAATTCCAAGGTCGGTACCTCCAGATTCTGTACAAGTCCAAAGGCATGCAGAGAAAAATGAGTAAATCCGAAAAGGCCATGCTGGACAGGTACAAGTTAGTGGTGGTTCGCATGTCCTTGTATTTTGTCACCACCAAAATGGTCATGAGATTCCCCGTTACACCTACAAAGAAGAAGAGCACGCAGGTGACGGTGACCCCGGTTAGAACTGGAATGGGGAAAATGTTGACCGGGTGCTCGAATCCCCAGTATGTCGCGTTATCATCCCAACTGCAGTTGAAGGAACAGTTGGACCGGTTCGTCCAGGTAGGCATGCTGAGAGATCATGGAGCGTCTAGATTCTCCTGTGAGAGAGAGCTCGGGGAGGACAGTCTCCCCACCGACTCCCCATCGTGCTGCGCGCAGGGCTGCCCAACATTTATAATTTAACGTATACAGCCTGTACCGCAGGATGCGAATTGTGGTAGTTTTGGAGGGTCTGACCTTCCTAATACGGCTTGAAGCCCCCTACAAGTCGTCAAAATGATAATATATCTTCCAAGTAGGCCTATGTTCTTTTATATATACACACTATATGTTTCAAAAGCGTTTTCTAACAACTTTTCAGAAACCACAAAAGACACATTAGCGCGCGAAATAAAAGTTCGCTAACAGAAGTCGCGTCCGCCTGTGAAAGTAACCATGGCAACACTAATCCGCTCTCTCCATTCGGTATTGCGCGTGAAAACGACAAAACTGCCATTGTTTAATCTAGGGTTACATATAACAAATATACTCACACAAATGTTATTGTTTTAAAAGTCTTTATGATACTTGACGGCTAACTTTGACAGAGAATTGCCGACAGAAATTCCTTTAAAAAGTCGACTCCTCTGAAGGTCATTCAGTATTTCGCACCCTGTTGTACTCTACAGATGTGTAGTTGTCAAATAAATGTCCTCATGACACATCCTCCATACCCATCCGTTCCACGTCTAAAAATGGTTCCAGCTGATAGGAAAATTCCACATTGGACAGAAAATCGTTAGTCTTGAAGTTATTTAAGGCATCTTTGGTCTAGGAAGAAAGGTAAGTGTACAAGGTGAGAGATGAAATCACTTCGCGGAGGATGAGAGACGCGCGTGATGAGCGATGCCTGTCAGCTGCGAATGACTCTTTCATTAATGATGCCTTTGATTCATCATTGAGCAAGTGGATGCGAAATGTGGGTAGGGCGTGTCGTAAGAGGTAGGAAAACGTAATTTAAAAGACAAAAGTAGGGAACGTAATGAAGATGGCTACTTGTTGAACACTGCCATCGTGGGGTGACAGGATAGAATGCAGTCTAACACATTCTTGTAAAAAAAAACATTTCTAATAGACGGCATACCAAAACATCAATCTGACTAAAATATATATCTCTGGAATAAGGGGTTATCATAAAAATGAAAAAGACGTGAAGTGCGCTTTAAATTGGAGAGAGAGAGAGAGAGAGAGAGAGAGAGAGAGAGAG
>NW_015666532.1:222933-224650 GCF_001515625.1 Sinocyclocheilus rhinocerous
AGGACTGAGCTGCCATTGAGCTGATTTTAAGCCTTCAGTAAACTGCCAGCATCAGTGTGTAGAAGAACTAACCCGAGTCTGCAGCAACTCTTTTAACTATTGGCTGGATAACGGAGGTAATTTCTTTCTTTCTTTCTTTCTTTTTAGTGTCTGAGTAACTCAGCATTTACTACCCTCTTTTGTTTCTAATGAAAGATGCAAGCAAAGTATTCAATGTTACAGTTTGAGTATTTGTGTATGTAATGTGTAACTGGGTGTTTTTACATGTGATTTAAACCAGTGTTGTTGTTACTTTAAGGTGTGGTGATTCAGTCTCCATTATATTTGTTTTCTTCCCCAATGTCAGTACATATCAACAGCTGTGTCATTTGCAGTAATATTGCACCCAGTGATCAAGTAATCACAATCAGCGCACAATCTTTATAGCACAGAACAATGAGAGAGGCTTGAGAGGAAGTGTAGATCCAGTCATCAAGCTATTTTTGCTAGTTTAATCTGTTGCCCTTTAGAAGGGATTTGAGGCGCTTAAATGACTGAGAAGGCAAACATCCTGTCTTTTAGATACATGCTTGCTTGTATCCATACACATAAATGTGGTTAGCATAGCATGGAATGAAGTTTCAAAAGGACAGAGAAATAGTTTTTATAATACTGTCCACTAGAGGGCAAAAGCACCGTATGTAATACTGAAAGTGACAGAAGTACTGTTCTGACCTTTCAAGATTCAGTAAAAATATGTAGTTGCAGGTAATATTTTGTCATATATTACTATATCAAAATTACAGTTTGTAGTTTATAAAATATTTAAAAAACTACATTTTAATGATCTATCTATCTATCTATCTATCTATCTATCTAGCCACCTTGTAATGACAACCCTAAGTTATCATTGTGTTGTCAAATAGGTCTAGAGTTAGTGCTGTGTGGTTAGATGTGTTGATGTGACAGTAATAAACTAGCTTCCATTAAATGCTATTTAACTCTGTCACTTTTCCCTTAATCTCTGTTCTTACATTGCACTGTCTCTCTTTTTATTTCTTACCTTACTTATCCTCATGCACTTGAGGGTCTGCGGTTGAGCTGATATTGTTTTGTGTTTGAGAGCGAGACAGAGATGTTTGCTCGCGACTGTGATAAATGGCAGTGCCTGCCATTTGAGCAAAGGTATGGCTGCTCTGGTACACCCTGCCATGGCAATTATTACAGACTCCATAGACCAGAGGTCCCACGTCAGACAAGGCGGAAAATTGAAAATATAAATGATTTATAGTGTTCAGAGGTCTATCTTCTCCTCTGTCTTTGTTGTTGGCCACAAAGCATCAGATACTCTGGGATGTCCTTTAGTGTGGCGTCTTGCTCTTGTTCTTCAGTGATTAATCCATTTAGACACAGTGGAACGGAACTCTCCTCACCATGGAAAATAGATGGATTTTTGGAGAGGAAGGGCTTCAGGAAAGTGCTTGCAGTTAGTTTGAAGAGCAGAATAAACTGCTCCAAGGGTAAACTATGGCCCTGACTGCTGAGCAGCCTGGAGATAAGTTGGTTTGACATTTCCACCTCTAAGTCTTATGTTGCTTGTCATTTTAGCATCGTCAGACATCAGAGCTCTTGCATGAGACCTTATAAACAGTACTTTACACAGCTTTTACTGTAATAATACTGATTGCCTAACATGTATAATAATATATATTAATATATTATATATTGAAATAAGTAT
>NW_015666532.1:224792-228815 GCF_001515625.1 Sinocyclocheilus rhinocerous
TAATTATCTGTATTATAAATAAAAAATGAATACTTTTAAACTGATCAAGTGATAGGAAAAATGTAAAGAAATGTATGTTACAAAAGATTTCTATTTAAAGAAAATGTTGTTTTGAACTTTCTATTCATCAAAAAATTCTGGAAAAAATGTTCCATGGTTTCCACAAAATTATTAAGCAGCACAACTGTTTTCAACATTAATTAATAATAAAAATAAATATTTTTTGAGCGTCAAATCAGCATATTAGAATGATTTATGAAGGATCTGGACTGGAGTAATAGCTGCTAAAAATTTAGCTTTGACATCACAGGAATAAATTACATTTTAAAATATATAAAAACAGATAACAGTTATTTTAAATTGTAATATTATTGTAACTGTATTTTTAAAAAACATTTAAAAAATCTTACAGACCTCGAAATGTTGAATGGAAGTGTGTGTGTGTGTGTGTGTGTGTATGTATAAATATATCCATCCATTTTCCAGACGGTTTGAATTTGTGTTTTGGCAAGCCTGAGCACAGTGCAGATGTTGAGATCTCTTCTGGAACTCTAGAAGAGACATATAGATTACTGTATATTTATCAGAAGAAAAATCTAAGCAAGATATTTAAACAAAATTCTCCATTTGGTCTTTGTTTAATCTCATTGATATCTGGGAGAAACAACTGACCCATTCCAGACATCTAACTTGTGCTGCTTCTATCCCATGGGGAGATATCAGTCAATCTAAATTCATATTACAGCTGAGTAGAGGAGGAGCAGGTTGTGATTTGCAGCACTTGATTGGCTGAGCGACTGTGACTGACACTTCAGAACCCAGCAAAGGCCCCACCCCCTTCAAACACATTGGCCTATGTCTGATCTTTCCACTGCCCTCTTGTTTAGTCTGTTTGGAGTCACAGAAAGGGAGAGAGACTTTTAACGCTGCATAACTATGAGTTAGTCTTTCATTGTTGTGGGAGTCAAACAGCTGATTTATCATGTGGGAATTACGTCTACCGAGGCAGGTCAGTAAAACTTTGTGCTGTTTGTTGTTTCTTGCTCTGCTCCAAACTTGTCCCAGCTTGCAGAGTTAAAGGGAGTGAAGACTTGTAAATTTCTAGCAACAGTTCTGGATATGTGTGTGTGTGTGTGTTTGTGTTTAATTGTGAAATGTGAAAGTCTTTCTGGTGCCGATATGTCTTGACTTCTGTCTCACCCCAGTGTGAGAGGCTTTTGTATCCGTGGTGGAAAGTGTGACCAGTGCACAAGAGAGGAAAATCAACTTGGTGTTGCTGCTCCAAAATCCCTCTTTTGTTTTTTTTTGTTTTCAGCTGTACTCAAGGGCAGGAGTACAGTACACTACAATTGAATAAATTATATTTTAGCTCAATTTTCTATACAATAATGTAGTACACCCTTTATTCTGGCAATCTCAATAGCTTGTGTTTTAAATGGCCCTCTGTGTTTAATGTTTATCCCTTATACTGAAATCATGTCATTCATTAATCAGAACGCAAGAGACTTCTGACCCTGAGCTACTGGGAACTTCATGCTATCACTAACACGCCTCACAGACAGGACGTGTAAAAAGGCACATGATAGAACAACTGTTGCAAACAGTTACGTGCAAAGTGCAATCGCTCTGAAAACGGATCATAGTGATAATCAGGCTTTTTCAACAGAAGTAACAGTCCTGCTAAACTTCACTACAGGTTGGTAAAGACTTTTTAAACTTACATGGAGACCGTCTTTCCTAGAAAGACCTACAAAACCCATCTTAATATTAGAGATGAATGAATGAATTTTGTTGGTGGCTGCCTCACTAAGTCATCTGTTTATAATGTTAACATGAACCTACGATGATATCTGCTTTTATAGTGAGCATTGCATTTCATCCACACGGCTCCATGTCTTACAATGACAATGCAAAAAATTCCCACAGTTCTTTAGTTGCATGCGTGCCCCAGCACACACAAGTGTCTATAGCATAGTGTCTCGTAAAGCTCTAACCTACATGGTGGCATAATATTTTTTTGTCTCCTCCCAAAGGCACTGAGCCTTGTCTCCATAACGAATTACAATGGGCAGGAACTTGTTGGCAGGAAGCAACAGCTGATATCCCATCCACAGCATGCAAAAGAAAAGAACATTCACACTGACTTTTCATCCCCCCTCATTATCTGTGTATTGCTGTAGTTTAATACGCAAAATAGAACTGATGGTAAACCGGTTTGTTCAGAAGGAAGGAAATTAGTACACTGCAAATAGGGGTGGGCAAAATGACCAAAATCTTATATCACGATATGAGTAATTTTACTTAACTGTAATGATATATATCACAATATAGTTATTTTTGCTTTAAATAAGGTCTTTATGATATCAAAATCTTTGATACCATTCAGTTTTCATAATTCTTGTCACCAGTATCAATATCACAAAAAAACTAATACTAGCTTAAATTTAAAAAAAAAGAAAAGAAACTAAAGCTCACTGAAGACAAGTAACCACTCAGCGATTAAATAAGAATAAGAAACTAATTACAAGCAATAGGACAAAAAAACAAACAAACAGTAGATCAAATAAAAAAGAATGCTACATATTGTATAAAGTAATCAAATGTATGAAAACACTGCATATTCTTCACTGTGTAAATTAAATATATTTCTTCTTATTAAAGTTACGAAAGTGATTTAGTCAAGAGCAGTGAGTTTTTCTCTCGTTTGTTGTTTGATTAACATGAACGACAGACAGCGGGAATAGACTGCTGTCACTTTAAGAGCTACGCGGATCCAATGTACTGTTACTGTACATATGTGTGTTTTCTTTCTCAGCTGTCTGCTTTCACTTAACACCTTAAATTACTGCACTGTAAAAAATGATATGATGAAAAAGCCATGACAACTTGTTTTAAGTTACTTTAACTCATAAAAATAATTTAAGCAATTTCAACTTTTTTTGATAAGTTATACTAGATTCAACTTGATTTTTTAAGTCAGTTTAATGTTACTGAAATTCAAAGAGCCCAATTTAGTTCAGTGAACTTAACATTTTAAGTTGTAGCTTTTTGGCACTAACCGGCCAAATCTCTGAACATGGATTCATGCGCAGGAGTCATATGATTTAAAAGACCACGATTCAAACTATTGTTAACCTTGTTCATTTGTGACTACTTTTTTAGAAAGACGTTTTTGTCAGCCGAACAACCGACATGTTAAACGTTACATTCAATTGGACGCACTGTAGGCCTAACGTTACATCTGTTCCTCACTCGTTTTCTATGACATTTGTTATTTTATTGGCCATCATCATATATTTTATATATAATTTTGTTTTACGATTGCAAATTGCTTACTGGTAACAGATTACAGGTAACAGTAAATGCAAACAAATGCATTATGTTGTATGAATCGGTCATATTTTAATCATGAACAAAAAGTCTGTAAAAGTGTTGTGTAACTTACATCTTTGGGCTTAACTGTAATTAGCAAGTAACCAACAATTCCCCGTTTACCTCCCTTTGTAGGCTATGACTGAGCACATTAAAGTGAGAATCACCGTCCATCTTAATATTTTTTTTTAGGCAACTCGGGTTATTAAAGGGTTATGAGGCTGTTGTATAGGAAATGGCTTTGCTTGTGTGTGTGTTGTTTACAAGTAAATTTAAGTTGAATAATTTTTTTTTTTTTTTTTTTACAGGCACACGCTTGTGAGTCTGAGACTGGATGAAGGGTGAGTTTTGCATTTCTGTACCAAATAAAGAGTATAAACTATATCTTAAGATAAGTCAATATTTGAACCACTTTAAAGTTTTTTTTTTTCTCCCTACATAATTTTATTTTGTATTTTTTTCAATTTACAGGCATTGTTTGTCTGTGAGTCTGAGACTGGATGAGGGGTAAGTTTTGCATTTCTGTACTAAATAAAGAATATAAACCATATCTTATTAAGATAAGCCAACATTTCAACGACTTCTGATTTTTTTCCCCTACATTTCTATCATTAGATCATTAGACAGCTGAGTTCGATCGGTGTCTGGGTC
>NW_015666532.1:228927-229233 GCF_001515625.1 Sinocyclocheilus rhinocerous
TGAATGTTTTAGTTGCGTTGCTGCCAATGGAGGGTCAGAAAGCTCTCGAATTTCATCAAAAATATCCTCATTTGTGTTCTGAAGATGAACAAAGGTCTTATGGGTTTGAAATTATATGAGGGTGAGTAATTGATGACAGAATTTTCATTTTAGGTTGAACAAACCCTTTATGACATTGTATGTATTTACACAGTTTTTGTTTTGTCTGTTGCCACCTCATCGCTTACATTTATAGTCGTCAGAAAGCCAAACCTCTCTCACACCTCATCAAAAATCTACCCTGCCACTGCCGCCATCATGTTTGCT
>NW_015666532.1:229256-231587 GCF_001515625.1 Sinocyclocheilus rhinocerous
ATGTGTGTTTTTTTTTCAAGCTTTTCTCAGTGGTTGTTTCCCATGAGGTATGAGTGTATTTTCAGCTTTGTATGACAGTTTCTTGGCAGTTTTTTGCTACTTTTGTGCCCTTGTTGTATACATATACTGGCATTCACACATTAGCATGCACAGGCAGGTTGTGTACTGTTCTTAATATTAAAACCCTGTTTATAAGCACTGCAATAAAAAAATAAATTTTAAATGTTTCAAACAAATGTTGTAGTTATATTTTTTTTATCTGGATCTAAAATAAAGTTTACATTATCATAACTAGAAAATTTATGTTAAAATTTTTGAACTTAAGTTGAAACAGCAAATATTGTAAAGTCAAATGAACTTCAATAAAACAATTCAGCACTAGGCAAGATTTAAATTAGTGAGTTGAAATGACTTGTACTTTTAAGTTGATTTAACTTAAAATTTTAAGGCAGCCACAAAACTTACGTTTTTTAAGTTGAAAGGGGTGACAATTTTTTACAGTGTGTGATTACAAGGATACTTGCAAAGAAGGGTATTTTGACTCATATAAGTGTGTATTTAACCGTTCAAGGCCTATAAAGTGGCAAAAATAACTCCATACTCTTAATAGTTCAATATGAGCACCGTCTTCGTGTCTTCATATAGACAAATAGTTCTCTTTCACTGCTGATTGTGTTTCAACGGCTTAAATCACTTGTTTTGCTTAAAAACGTGTGTAAACGATAAGTTTTTGTGACCGTGTAACCGCGATAGAGATGATAGTCAAAAATCTCTACCAGCTGACAAATTTCTAAAGGTTAATTGTGTCTACCGGTATATTGCCCACCCCTAACTGCAAATAGTAACTTTTAAATCAGTATTTTTTGTCTTGTTTTCCAATAAAAAGTCTTATCATATATGCACAATGTTACTTATCAAGTACATTTTTTTTGTTTTGTTTTGTTTTGTTTAAAAAAAAAAGATTTCCTGGCAATCAGCACAAAAATACTGAAAATGACAATAAGAGAGGGCACATGTTGAAAGTTTTTATTGGTTTGTCTAACAGACAGAGCTCTTAAAGGTCTCTCTGTACTGCAGTTATTTTCTGCAGTGCACACTGACTGTCCTGCTTTGAATCATTTACATCAAGATTTGTTTATTAAGAGGCGCAGAGCCAATAAGCCTAAAAGTTAAGCCTTCAATTCAAACACATCTCTGAAACTACAGCTTTACAAACATATTGCATATTGATGGACAAACTGAAATCAAGTCACCTTTATTTCTATAGTGCTTTATACAATACAGATTTTGAATCTTCAAAGAGATAAACAGGAAAGCAGCAGAATCAATTATGGAAACTAAAGCTAAGCAGACAATTCAGATTCTGCTGTAAAGCAGCTAGACAATAATGCCATTATTTAGCTAATGTCCGTTCAGTGTAGTTTAGTTCAGATCAATAGCAGCGTGAAGACAATTAATCAGGTATAAGCAGTTCTACAAAAGGTAGAAGTGTGGTTATTCAGCTCGAGTCAGTTCAGTGTTGATTCAATTCAGTTCAATACCAGTGTCGATATTGCAAGAAACACCTCTGCTGTAAAGCAGCTCTACAGAAGACAGTAGTGCCATCATCCAATTTAATTCAGTTCAAGTTTTTTTCTCATCCAGTGGTGTCAGTTAATGCGGTCATATCGATGAGTTACTGAAAGTTACGTCTTTCAGACCCGAACTAAAGAAGCCAGAAGGCAAACTTGTCCCTGGAGAGAAGTAAATGTTAGTTCCCATAGTTTAAAATGACAGCTTGGCATGATTGTATGTTTGGCTGCTTTGAAATGGAGTATGTTTTGGGTTTAGTTTGGTTCCTAAATAGAGTCACTTTAAGCATATTGTTTGTTTGTTTGTTTATTTATTTATAAAGCACAATTAAAACAACGTAACATTGACCAATGTGCTGTACAATCTCTAAATAAAAATTACATAGTATTAACTTTCAGACAAACAATGACCAACAACAACAAATGTTATAAAAAAAAAACCCTCTTGCTAATTAGTCTGCAGAACCAAACACTAATTCAAGTAAATGCACTTTCAATATTCGTTTCAAAATAACCTAATGACGGAGCCAGTCTGAGATGTAGAGGTAGCTTATTCCAGCGCTTCGGAGCTGCTACTGCAAATGCCCGGTCACCACTCAATTTCAATCTAGTCCTTGGAATGTCTAGGATCATGGGTGGTTTGTATATACGAAGGAGATCCACTAAATAAGGTTTAGTGGCCAAATTATGCAATGCTTTATATACAACAATGAATAGTTTAAAATCAATTCTGTACTGCACTGGCAACCACTGAAGTGAT
>NW_015666532.1:231638-252750 GCF_001515625.1 Sinocyclocheilus rhinocerous
AAATAAAAGCATGAATAATCCTTTCAAAATCACTAGAGGACAGAAACGGTTTAACCTTTGCTATTGATCTAAATAGAAGAAATAAGATTTGACCACGGAGTTGATCAGTTTATCAAATTTCAAAGAACTATCAAATTGGACACCAAGGTTCTTCACCACAGATTTATAGAAGGGAGCTAAATTGCTCAAGTCAAAAGAGTTTTGGGTGTCAGGAGCCCCGAACCAGATTATTTCAGTTTTGCTTTCATTCAAATTCAGATAATATTGTGACATCCAAGATTTAACTTCATGTAAACAACTCAATAGTGACTCAAAAGAGCTTTTATCCTGTTTCTGCAAAGGTAGATACACCTGAGTGTCATCTGCGTAACAATGAAAATATACTCCATGCTTATGAAACAAGACTGGGCCGAGAATGGATCCTTGTGGAACTCCACTAGATAATGGGGCAGTTTTAGAGTAATGTTGACCAAAATGGACTGAAAACGTCCTATTAAAAAGAAAGGATTTGAACCACTCAAGTGCCATACCCCAGATTCCCACTATCTTTTCTAGACGAGAGACAAGAATATTGTGATCAATGGTATCAAATGCTGCACTGAGATCTAGTAAAACTAAAACCACTGAGCTGCCTGAATCAATCGAAATAAAAATATCATTTAAAACTTTCAATAAGGCCGTTTCTGTACTATGACTTGCTTTAAACCCTGACTGAAATTTTTCAAAGATCTCATTTTGAACTAGATAGGTCTGCAATTGGTTTAATGCGACTTAATTTAAAGCTGTTTTAAACTTTTATTGTTTTGATGCTCAAAAACACCCTTTTGTCTCTTTTATATAAACTGAGTGGCCAAGTGATATCAGTGGAAAAGGGAGGTCATTTCAGAGCAAAAGTTAGTTATTATATTTAGATTTGATATTACAAAGACAAACTTTTCTCTTTAGAACAGTATCCAGCGATCAGTCATTCACAGAAAGATCAGGAACATTGAGCAAGGTAAACAGAATTCCAATTTCATGTTGGCTTTGAGAAAAAAGAATGTCCAGATCGATATCTCTGGTGAACAATGAAAAGAATTTGCAATATAAATATTGTGAGATGTTTTGAAGCATGACAGTCTCTTTGTTTGTGAATAGATTTAATGACTTTCAGTCTCCTATGATTGTTTCTCTTAAGTTAAGCAGAAGCTTCCAAAGGTAGCTGTACTGGAAAAGGTGATGTCATATCAAGTTCAAATTATAGAGTTGCCAAAGAACCACACCTCACCATTACGCAAGAAGTGAAGTTCAAATGTTTCAGCTTCTCTCTAGCACACATTACTCCTCTTTCACACATTTTAAATGGTCATTAAGCGATCATATTGAATAGGCCAGCTAGTGTCTACATGCTGCAGCCCACCGCAACCAGCTAATGGGAGGAGAAAATGTTCCATTATGTTTAATAGAAGGTTTTGTGGGGTAGTTATAGAGCGAACATGCACTTGGCAGCAAAATTACTGCAGTCTAAAGGAAAGCAACTAGAGTCTTTGTAAGAGAAATCGAGAGAGCAGCCTTGTGTCTTATTTTCTTTAATAATGATATTTTTGTTTTAACAACACAAATGTCTACTTTATGTTGTGTGAAAGGCTTGAAAATAGAGTTAATGATTACATTTAGTTTTACTGAACTTGAGTCAATGCAAGTTGTGTTGTGGTAGTAACAATTGGTGACTCAGCTGCTCAGGTTGAACATTTCTATAATCTCTTCCACTGTCATTCTTTCTTTTTCCTTTGTACTTTATATGCTGTTGCTCTATATTGTTTCCTCCACATACTGTGTGAAACTTTCTACTTTATACCTAAAACCCACATCAGTTATTATCGAGCTATTAAACCACTCCTCCATTCTGCTGCACATCCATTATTAACTGTGTTGGTGATGATTTTGCAATATGTTTAATGGCTTCAGTGGCTTATGATCACTCTGTTGTGGCATCATCTCACCTCCCACTTTATGTTTTACCTGTATTTATAGCTTCAGATGGGTCACCATTCCTGTCATTTACCCTTCACAGATCTGAATCTATATTCAACCTTTCAATCATGCCACTAACTGACAAATTAATATTAGAGGAATATGAAGGCATGAACAGTGAACAGCTTCTTGGATTTTGTATTTCTATGAAAGCAATTATCAGTCTGATTCCTGTACTATTTTTGGGTTTGGGGAATTTTCTTGGATTTGCTCCCAGAGATATTGAAGAAAACAGGATGTGATCTCCTTTTCTTTCTTTTTTTGTGAGAGGATGACACTGATGTGATCTTGTGTGTAGTATTAGATTAATGTTCACTGTCTGGAGGGATTCCATGCTCCCCGGAAGAAGACATTTGACCTCTGACTTTTGGCCTGACCAAAAGAGGAAATGTTTTAAATAGAAATTAGCAAACTAAGGGGTCAAGGTTTCGCTATGGTTTAGTTAGTCTCTCTGTTGGAAAATGCCATGAGTGCACCGCAAAATGCATCACCCGTTTAACTTTTTTTTTTTTTTTTTTTAAAGGCATAATATAATATAATATAATATAATGTGATTACGTTTTTGTCAGGATTCCTTGATAAATAGAAAAAAAAGCACTTTTTTCTAACCATGTAAAATACTTAACTGTTAATTGTTGATCATTATAATGTATTCGCTGAAAAAAATAATTAATTTCTTTAAAAAACAATATAATGTATTGTAATATAATTACAAAGCTTTTTAAGACTAAAGGACATTTGATTTATGTTAAATAAATAAAAAACCTATGTCTTTCTCTTTATTTATTCCTTCCCTTTCTAGCTTGCACTTATATGAACAATGCCTAAAACTTGGTATTACGAGCACTTCCTGTGTCTGTTTGCCTCTTTAAGATGAATCGCTTTATGTATTCCCCAATTGTAAGTCGCTTTGGATAAAAGCGTCTGCAAAATGACTAAATGTAAATGTAATGTTGCTGCACAAATGTACCAAGCACAATGTAAACAAGGCACACATGCTAATTTCTGAATGAAAAAGAACAAGAAAAAGACATATTGGTGGCATATTACCAGCTAATCAAAGCTAATTAGATTAGAACTGGTTTTGCTTTAGGACTCAGAATTTAAATTGGACATCAAGTGGTGACACAACACAGTACTAAAGTTTTTTATCATACAAAATTGGATTTCAATATTTTATGATCTTGGCAGCCAATTGTTGGCACAATCAGTATATAATATTCAGGATTTTCAAGGATGAGTGCATGTCACACAACCTGTCTATGATGGAATCTACCTAATTTGACCAGCTTCTGCTAAGTCACAGATCAGTCTGAGCCAAAACTAGTTTGATCGGACCCACAACATTTAGCAAAAGTTCTAGGAAAAGTTTTCTCCTTCTCCTTTTTTGAAAGTTGCTAAACATTTAGTTTGATATCCTACTTATGCACAATTATTTGGTTAATTACATTTTGGTGTGGGGTATTTATTTAGTATATATATTTTTTCTCCATACTACAGCAGTTGAGAAACATTGCTTTAGGATTTTGACTCAATGTGTGTGTTTGTGTGTTCAAACAAGGCAGTGCTGGAACTTCAGACTGAAGAGTGTGAGAGAGCTTCAATGAGCTCATAAGAAGTAACTCAATCCGATAAAAGCAGACATGAGTGACACAGTGGAGAACCTGGACACCAGGGACCTGGGGTTCTCAGATGCTGAGGATGAATCTGAAGAGGTGGACTGCGAGTTCAACCCCTCAGGTAAGTGATTATTAATAATATCAGATGCAAATCGTCCATTTGTTTTAGTAGTATTCAGTATTATTATCGATTTGACTGCTCAGATAAAATGTGAAAATTTGATAACATTTTATTACCGTGAAGCTGCTTTGAAACAGTCTGTATCGTATAAAGCACTATATAAATAAAGGCGACTTGACTAGTTTCAGAATGAGTGATACAAGTTAGACTTGAGGAACAAGATTTATTTTGCCAGTAATTTTTCGGAGAGGAAGTGATAAAAGGTTACAGCAGTTCTGTCTTATCAGACATCTGGACTATATGGAACGTGTGTTAAAGGGAGTGATGTGAGGACAACTGTGTAACATGATTGTACGTCACAAACTAGAACTCGCATTCCCTGAAGGCATTCCTCAGTCCGCCCTGTCTTTTCTTACAGGGGTATCCCGTATCCCATTCTCTGCCGTGTACAGGACAGTTGGCTTTAAAGAGACAGAAGCACAGGTCTATCTGAACGCTGCCCCCGTCACTGCCAAGATCCTAGATGTGGAACGCTTCACCAGGGCCCCGGACCGCTTCAACATGTCCAAACACAGGAGCGTGTCCAAGGTGTGTGAAGCACATGCTAGTTAAAAGCAGAGGCTGAAATATATCAGATCTCACATCACTGCTGTGTCCACAGGCAATGCCAGCCGTGTTTAAGATAGAGCTCAAACATGGGAACTTCACCTGGATAGTCAAGAGAAAAGAGAAGCACTTCATGGATCTGCACAGAGAGCTTGTGCGATACAAGACCCTCATGAGGATCCCGCTGCCCACCCGAAGGTCAGACCCCTGCCCTACAGATGAACTTACTCAATGATCCTTTACACCTGGTATGCAGCCTGATTGATTGAAAGAGTTGGAAAAGCCCATACAGATTTCACAGAACATTATTAGTATACAGTGACACTTTATCCTTCAGATCAAAGTGGCTTGATGAGTTAAATAAATTAGCTAATTAAATGAAATTAAATGAATGTTAGATTAAAATGAATGTCTTTGCTTTTTTACTGTTTGTGTTTTATGCAGTTACACAATGATGTAATGAGTCATTTGTCAATTAAGAGACTTTCAATCGCAATCTGATGTGAAAATGAGTACAGCTTTTTGGTCTCAATCGTACACTACTGTTTAAAAGTTTGAAAGTTTAAAAGTATATATATATATATATATATTAAAGGGTCCTATTATGCTTTTTCATTTTTTCAACTTTGGTTAGTCTGTAATGTTGCTGTTTGAGCATAAAAAAGATCTGCAAAGTTACAAAGCTCAAAGTCCACTTCAAAAGGAGATATTTTATTTAACAGAAATCACTTTTACCAACAGCTCTGCTCTCTCTCTCTGGCCTCCGCCTCCTCCCGTCCCACTATTTCAAAAGATGCTGGATCTCCAGGGACGAATCAGCAGATGCGTCTTTTACGTCCAATTAGGGCGGAGTCACCTAAGAGAGAGAAAAAGAGAGACTACTTCCCCAGACGTAACATAATGTAAAATATTGGAAAAATAATGTGTTTTTCGAACAACCTAGTATGAGAGCCTGTTCTAGTACACCCCCAAAACAAAATCAATACTTTGTAAAAGAGCATAATAGGACCCCTTTAAAGAAGCAAATACTTTTTTTCCTGCAAGGGCGTATTACATTTATCAAATATGCGAGTAAAAACTTATTACAAAAAAGTTATTTTTCAAATAAATGCTGTTATTTTGAACGTTCTATTCATCAAAGATTCCTGAAAAAATGTATCAGTTTCCCCCAAAATATTAAGCACCATAACTGTATTCTTCATTGACAATAATAAGAAATGTTTCTTGAGCAGCAAATCAATATATCAGAATGATTTATGATGGGTCATTTGACACTGAAGACTGGAGTAATGACTGAAAAGTTTGACTGTTTAATTGTTGTATTTGATTTTGCATCAAATACAATCTCTTTGTGTCTGTAATTTATATTTATTTCAGCTTCTGTACAGATTGTTAAAGGTGCTGTATGTAATTTTTTTGACTGTACCAAAGCATAAAATACCATAATATGTTAGCAAATATTTAGGAAACATGCTACTTTTCAGTTATTCTACTTTGAAATGTGCAGTCAGTTTGTTTTGGTCTTTGTGATTCTGCCAACTGCCAATTTAATCAAATGTATTTCAAAAACCTGGGTTGCCAGTTGTACAGCCATGGAAGCCAGCAAGCGAACCGAGTCAGAAATCACAGATTGTAGCTTTAATATGTCATCAAAAAAAAAAAAAAGGAAAGAATATTCCCCTTACAGTAAATCCAAGGTATCTAGATAAATTACCTCATTTTTAAGTTAAATTGTGAGAACTTGCCACTCAGGATCTCATGATTATAAATGGCGAAACTACTTTCTCCAACATTTTTCGGGAAAAGCGATAATGTGTCTCAACTGACCACTTGTGATTCAGTGGCCCCAGACGGATCTAAATACCAGGTGTAAAGGATCAATTACTACTCTTTTCATTCTTAAAGTAGCTATAATAATTCTCACTTCCTCTACACTCCTTTGTCCTGTTTTTGTCCTCCAAATATTACTTTCTTTTTCTTTTCTCTGTTTTCATTCTCCATTCTATCTTTTCTCTTCCCCATTCTTTTTTTGTTCTCTTCTCAGAGTTCATGTCTATTCGTTTTCTCCATGAACTGTTTGTCTTTTTTTATTCCTCTCTTTTTCTGTCACAGACTCTGATATCTCTGTCTTTCTTTCAGCCATACAGAGAGAAGAAAGAGCATAAAGAGGAGCGAGGTGAGGCAGATGCCTGCACTGCCTCGGGGAGGTGGAGATGAGTTGGCACGAGAGGAGCAAGTGTCTAGTCGGAGAGTGAGTCACTCCAACATGCTTACAGCAGTACTAGCCCTTGATCACAAACACTGTTGAGCATGACGTGATCTTGATTGTCTCAAGGCGTGTGAGTCTGTGAGAAGGTCTTTCCCACACATCACTGACACGATTTAGTGGTCTCTGAGTGTGTAGTAGCAGCACCCTGCTTCTCATATCATTAGTGCGAGTCACATGAGAACATGACAACATCACTAGGTTCTCATAATCTACTGATGAAATTCTTAATATTCGAGCTGTTGAATAGAGCTTAATATTGATTGACGACTTTTTCAATAGTTTGACATTCGGAAGTATATTTCCTGGTCATTTTCTATGTGGATATTTAAGGAAAATCTTTAGAAAAACTAATGGATAAATAATTTATCAGCTGATTAGCATACAGCTCTTCCTAGTAAATACATTAGGACTAATAGGCAAACATCACTTTCATAATTAATATTTTAGAGTTTATAAATATTTTAGAAAATACTGTATATTTTTTTAGTAATTCTTAATAGTAACTTTCATTAAAGACATTTTAGAAACATTATGTAATGCTATATTTCTGTTATGTTATATTGATCAGATATTAAAAAAACATTTACATAGGTAACGTAATAGAAAGTTAGATTGATATTCTTTATATGATAAAGTATATATTCATTATATGATAAATATAATCAAACATTACATTACAACATAACTAACATTGGTAGCTAGATAGCTAAATAACATTAGCTAGCCTGCAAAAACGGGCTATTATTTTTTGTTTGAGTTTTTCTTTTAAGTGATTTTATGATTAAAACAATAACAAATGTCTGCCAATGTGGTAAGAAAATAAACTTATTTGAATGGAAAACATGACTGACAGTTTGACATTTTTTTTCTGTTTTAATCAAAAACTCACTCAAAAAGGGGTCATATAATGCGATTTCAATTTTTCCTTTCTCTTTGAAGTGTTACAAGCTCTTGGTGCATAAAGAAGATCTGCAAAGTTGCAAAGACTAAAGTCTCAAATCCAAAGAGATATTCTTTATAAAAGTTAAGAGTCAACCACACCTACCTAAAACGGCTCATTCTAACACGCCCCCACATATCTACATCACTATGTGGGAAGATTTGCATAACGCCGCCCAAATGTTCACGCAAAGAAAGAAGGCGTAACTTTTATTCTCGCTGTAGTATTGTTGTTGCCGCCGCCGCCATGCCGTGGAGACACTGTGTTTCGTTGTGAAAGCGAAACTACTTTGTTTAGCCTTCGAAAAGAGGACGATATCTGCTTCGTCATGCCTAGAGCTGATCCGTGCTGGTCGCGGAGGGAATACATCAACTTAGTGCTGCGGAAGCCGGATCGGCTTTCACCGTGGACCATGGAGTCCAGCCCGGGGTCGTGTGGTTGCCGCTCCTTCGTCGGATCCGCCGGGACCGCCGTTCTCAATCCCGCCGCCTCAGCTCACTCTTGCCCGGCTTCAGCTCAGGCTAAGCCGGGGCTTTCGCTCACGCTAGGCCGCTGTGTTTTTCGTTGTGAAAGCGAAACTACTTTGTTAGAACTAGAAATCAGTGGTTAAGTTGTATTTACAACACTGTTCCAGAACACTTCAACCCAAATATTCAGATGTGTGCAGCACATTTTATGGAGGACTGTTTACTGATCCTGGAAGAGTAACGTTAGACTAAAATGCCGGCAGTTCTGACTCACGTAAGTACGTTTTCATTTAAAGAATTTGACTGATGATTCAAACGCGAGTTTTGAGCAGTGTAGAGTAGCGCTTGTTGTTTGTCATTTCTCCGATCACAAATGCAGACATGGTTTTATGTTTACGCGGCGCAATGCAACGCAACGCGTAAAAAGACAGTATAAGTCATTATAATCAGTAATTATGTCCCCACTGGATGCAACAAATGAATCATTTGTAATGGGTTTTATTGGTTTTGTCTCATCGCATGGAAACACAGTATGGTAGGGGCGTAACATTTCCGTCACACGCTTGAGGTATTCGGCCAATCACAACGCATTGGATATCTGGCCAATCAGAGCACACCTCGCTTTTCAGACCGATTAGTTTTGTAAAAATCGACGCGTTTCAAAAAGGCGGGGCATAGAGGAGAAACAATAATGTACAGTATGTGGAAAATAATGTGTTTTTTTTACTTTAAACCGCATAAACACATTTCATTACACCAAATACACAAAATAATGTTCTTTTTAGCAGCATCATATGACCCCTTTAAAGTTAAAACACCTTAATGATGGATTGGTTTCTTACAAGCTTTGTGCTTTGTGCTTGTAATTCACAAGACTTTAATGGATGGACTGGAGTCGTGTGGATTACTTGTTGGCTATAGAGATGCTTTTATCAGCTATTTGAACTGTCTTTCTGACGGCACCCATTCACGGCAGAAGATCCATTGGTGACCAAGTGATGTAATGCTAAATTTCTCAAAATCTCTTTCGATGGAGAAACAAACTCAAGTACATCTTGGATGGCCTGAAGGTGAGTAAACTGTCAGCAAATTTTCATTTTGGGTAAACTATTCCTTCTATCCCAACCGTAATGTCACTTATAAATGTTTCTCTCAGTTTGTAGACAATTTGTGTTTATTTGTGTGTTTATGTCTTTTGCAGGAAACTAGTGCTGAAATTCACTAGTTACAGACATGCACGGTGGTGGGGCCAGGCCATTGAAAGCTTTGTCCGGAAACATGGCAAGGCCTTTTTAAGGACCCACCGCTTTGGATCTTTCTTTAGGGAGGAGGAGAACATACCCTCTAAATGGTATATTTAATCTAAGAGGTCTTATTATTCAATCTTAGATCTAAGAGATCTTCTACCCTGTTATTTCTGACAACTAAAAAAAATGAATGTTCAGGTATGTGAATGGCAAAACCTACATGGAGGATGTTGCATTTCATTTTGGGTAAACTATTCCTTCTATCCCAACCGTAATGTCCCTTATAAATGTCTCTCTCAGTTTGTAGACAATTTGTGTGTTTATGTCTTTTGCAGGAAACTAGTGCTGAAATTCACTAGTTACAGACATGCACGGTGGTGGGGCCAGGCCATTGAAAGCTTTGTCCGGAAACATGGCAAGGCCTTTTTAAGGACCCACCGCTTTGGATCTTTCGCCAGGGAGGAGGAGAACATACCCTCTAAATGGTATATTTAATCTAAGAGGTCTTATTATTCAATCTTAGATCTAAGAGATCTTCTACCCTGTTATTTCTGACAACTAAAAAAAATGAATGTTCAGGTATGTGAATGGCAAAACCTACATGGAGGATGTTGCAAATGCGCTGGAGGAGGCCAAAGAGGAGATCTTCATCACAGACTGGTGGTATGTACTCACTGTTTCCCCTCCAAGAAAACATGTTCAGGCAGACAGATAGTCTCGACCCAGCTCACACTATTCCTTGAGCCAATGTTGCTATCACAGGCTGGACAGATTGCTTTAACACACACAGCAATGTTTTGATAGCTCCACAGTGTCACAGTGTTTCCATTTTTCTGGGAAATCAACCTATAAATACCGTTTATATAGTGTGCATATCAGCTGTGTAAAGAAAAAGCAGAGATGACATATATCTCTTTTTTTTGTGGCACGAATGGCAGTCTTGGCTCATTAAAGACAAAACATGGCCAGAGAAAAAAAATCATTTTAACTACTTCTAACTAGTTTTAAGTACTTTGAACTAGTTCTTTGTAGAAGTCTAAAACAGTATAGTGTAGCGGTTACGTTTTTGTTTAGGGGATGCACAACAAAACCTACAGCCTGGATTGATTCTGGTCTTCCTTAAATGGAAAATGTAATTCTTAATCTGATATAAAATGGTGTTTTGTGTTCATTGCTCATTGTTTGGTAATGCGCTGTAATGGAGTTGCTGTAGACACATGCAGAATGTGTGGCAGTGAATCAGCAGCTCAGAATGAGAGGTGTATGTTATACAGCAAGACCAGTATCGCTCACTTCACAGGTATTGAGTTTCAGCCCTCCTTATTTCAAAATTATCTCTCCTGGAATAGACTCCATGGTCTGATCCTCTGTGTGTGAGGGAGTAGGTGGTTATATGAGAAATCGCTGCGTATCTTAATGTGTATTTTCGATGTAGTTGTGCATGTAGAATATGAAATCTCAAACATTCTTTTGATGTAAACCCACATGAAAGTTTGTTTGCAATTAATTATGGACGACTATTCCTTTCCTACACTTAATAACCACTGGTTGAAACTTAAACATCAGAGTAATTAAATTTTGACAAAATATTATTTTACTTTTATTAATGAATTAAAATTATATTATATTATAATGTGTATTATTAATTATTTATTTTATAATAATGTGCACAATAAGACCAGGAACGTGTATTAAGAAATTAAGTCATGTCCATTTTAATCAAATTTAGACTTTAATGGTGGTGTGCTTGTGGTATGCTGTATCTGCTGCATGATTGTGTTTGTAATGTGCAGGCTGAGTCCTGAGATCTTTCTGAAGAGGCCTGTAGTGGAAGGCAATCGCTGGAGGCTCGACTGGATTTTGAAACGCAAGGCTGTAAGTCCCCTCAAGTGCATTTGTCCCTGGTGCCATGCTTATAATTTAAAAGGAATATTAAATTGAAAATACAGACACATATTCAGTTTCAAAGTAAGATTATTTATTTATTTAATTTACTTATTTTATTTTTTACCTATTTATTTACTTATTTGTTTTTAAATTATTTACTTTTTTGAATGAATGAATGAATGATGCATTTTTATAGCGCTTTATTGTGTATTGTTGTTCACCCAAAGCGCGTTACAATCATGTTGGGGGGTCTCTCCTCAACCAATTTTTATTTTATTTATTTATTTACTTTACTATTTACTATTTATTTATTAATTTTTTTAAAGGTGTCATATTATGTTGCTAAAAAGAACATTATTTTGTGTATTTGGTGTAATGAAATGTGTTTATGCGGTTTAAGGTAAAAAAAACACATTATTTTCCACATACTGTACATTATTGTTTCTCCTCTATGCCCCGCCTTTCTGAAACGCGTCGATTTTTACAAAGCTCATCAGTCTGAAAAGCAAGGTGTGCTGTGATTGGCCAGCTATCCAGTGCGTTATGATTGGCCGAATACCTCAAGCGTGTGACGGAAATGTTACGCCCCTACCATACTGTGATGATGCCCTGTCAGGCCGGAACCATAGTTGCCAAGTCCGCGTATTATACGCGACTTTGGGCTTCTTTTTTTTAAAAAGTTGCTTGGAAAAAATCCCAGGTCGCGGGTTGCGGCTTTTTGGGCTTATTTAAAAAAATATGGTTGCTTGTTAGGGAAATCTGACAAGCAACTTCGTTTCTTTATTTATGTTCGCCGTATTCTCCAATGCATTGAATAACACTCTGTCTGCTCGCAGTTAATAGCCAACCAGTGCAATAATATAAGTGCTGCAGCGTAATTTGCCAAATGTTCCGTCCCCTCCTTGGAGAAAATCACGTTCAAAAAGAAGGCGCGTGACGCTGTAATCCAAGCGATAATAGAAGTAGACGTAGAGGAGTAGGATGACTTTATTTTAGCCTATTTTTTTATTTTTACAATGTTTTTGTAATGTTCTGTAATAAAAAACAAGTAGTCCTATACTAATACTAAGAGTAAATATGGTTCGAATAGCCTATATTTTAGTAGGCGATAATAAATAACATTGATGATAATAAATCATCAAAAAATATTGGGCTTGTTTTTGAACCAGCGGTTGCGTATTTGTCTCGCGAGAGTTGGCAACAGTGGCCGGAGCGATGATTCAAAAACATGAAAACCCATTATAAACGAGGCATTCGTTGCATCCAGTGGGGACATGTGGTGGCGGCCTAGAGAGGAGCAGAGGCCGGGGGCTAGAGTGAGGAACGGCCGGAGGGCTAGAGTGAGCAGAGGCCAGGGGCTATAGTGAGGAACGGCCAGAGGGCTGGAGTGAGCAGAGGCGGCGGGCTTGAGAACGGCGCGGCCGGCGGATTCGACGAAGGAGCATCCGGAGGGCTTGCGGCAACCACATGTGACGACCCCGGGCTGGACTCCGCTTCGTCCACGGTGAAAGCCGATACGGCGATCCACAGCGCAAAGTTGTTGTATTTCCTCAGCGACCAGCACGGATCAGCTCCAGGCATGACGAAGCAGATATCGTCCTCTTTTGGAAGGCCAAACAAAGTAGTTTCGCTTTCACAGCGAAACACACAGAGCCTTCACGACATGGCGGCGTGAAGTACTACAGCAATACTACAACAATACTACAGCGTGAAGTACTATAACAATACTACAGCGAGAATAAAAGTTATGCCTTCTTTCTTTGCGTGAACATTTGGGTGGCGTTATGCAAATCTTCCCACATTGTGACGTAGATATGTGGGGGCGTGTTAGAACGAGCCGTTTTAGGTAGGTGTGGCTGACTCTTAACTTTTATAAAGAATATCTCTTTGGATTTGAGACTTTAGTCTTTGCAACTTTACAGATCTTCTTTATGCACCAAGAGCTTGTAACACTCCAAAGAGAAAGGAAAAATTTTAATCGCATCATATGACCCCTTTAATTTTAGCGACAAGGAGTGCGGATCTTTGTTATGCTGTATAAGGAAGTGGAGTTGGCGCTCGGCATCAACAGTGAATATAGCAAAAGAACACTAATGCGCCTTCACCCAGATATTAAGGTAAGCTATTTGTGATTTGATCTTCTTTTGCATATCTTGCGTGACATCACATGCGATTGTAACTGTTCCTGTCTCTTAACAGGTGATGAGGCACCCTGATCATGTGTCCTCCTCTGTCTACTTATGGGCACACCACGAGAAGATTGTAGTCATCGACCAATCAGTTGCTTTCGTTGGGGGAATTGACCTTGCGTATGGCCGCTGGGATGACCGTGAGCACCGACTGACAGACGTGGGAAGTGTAACACGCTGTGTTGCTCAGGGCATGGAGCAGGTTCGAGACATCATCATGTTCCATAAAAACATGCTACATTTGGCTACATTATTTGTACCACACCCATGGATGATATCACTGTTTGGCTTTGAAGTTTTCATGTTTCTGCCAGTTATAATGAAGTGGAATTATGTCTGTTTTGGGACTCAGGGACTGGATTCATCCACGCCCAGGAAAAAAGTGTCCACCAGTGGAAACAGCAGCCGGTCGATGGTCGATGACTCAGTGGACCTGCCCAAACTAAAAGGCATTGGCCGCACTCGCAAAACACGTTTCAGTCTGTACCATCACATCCAACGTGGCCTTCACCATGCTGACAGCATCAGTAGCATCGACAGCACAAACAGTAAGTGACTCTTTCGTGACCAAACTAAAATTGATTCCACAATACAATCTGTGTTTTTCTC
This sequence comes from Sinocyclocheilus rhinocerous, assembly GCF_001515625.1. NCBI lineage: Eukaryota > Metazoa > Chordata > Actinopteri > Cypriniformes > Cyprinidae > Sinocyclocheilus > Sinocyclocheilus rhinocerous. The sequence continues at coordinate 245,606 of NW_015666532.1, forward strand.
TGATGAGTCTGCTGATGACTAATTCCCCTGTGACCTTAACAACTAAAAAAAGTATTCTTAAAGGGATAGTTCACTGCAAAATGAAAAGTGTCATTGCTTACACACCCTCATGTCGACTAACTTTCGTCCATGTACTAGTCACATTTTTTTCCATTTACAGTAGTTATAATACATGGGATTGGACTGGACTGTCATTTTTGCTTATAGGTGTTCAGATCCACACCCCATTTTTTGGCAGCCACCTTACTGTATTTCACCTGTAAATGACATGAAATTTGAAAAGCTGTAAATGACATGAATTTTTCTGGAACCATAGGAAGATGATATCATGGCAGCATAGATTAGCTGATGGCCCCATAAGAATGCATATGTATATATGTAAAATGAATATGACATGAATATGAATATAACATGTCTACGAGCATACATGGGGGATGCAATTTTAAACCCATCTTGCAATTATCATAATCCAGTTATCACAAAATATTGAAATCCTGTTATAACTCTAGACTATGTGGATCAATAAATGGGGCAAAAAGTCAAACATTCTCTGTTACTTCTTAATGTCAGTGAGTCTGTGGATCTTGTCTGTATTTTTCTTCTCTGTTGGATGTGCAGTGATGCTTATCCTTTCTGGCTTCTATCGTAGGTGTAGCTTTAGACACCCTGCCTGGGCCCGAGCGATTGCCCCATCCTTTTCTTGCTTTAGCTCTTTCTGTTTGTTCTCCCTGCCATAGAAGGCACACATATAGATCGGTTTGCAGTCTGTCTGAGAGAGGATTAAGTGTATTTGAGACTAGCTTAAAGACTAGACAGCAGATATATGCTTTAATTAAATTACTTTGACCTCAGGGTAGATTTCATTTGTCGCTGATTCTTACACTAAAGTCACATTAATTTGCTATTAAGATAACTAATCATTTGTTTCCAACTAATTCTTCAGTTTTAGATTATGGTATGATGCTGTGGATAAATCTAAAATATTACACATGCAGTAGCTATCAATGTCATGGAAAAGGATGGTCCAAATGTGTCAGTAATATGATGTTTGTTTGTTTGGTCTGATGTCAGTTATTTAAATTATTGCTGAACTGTTACAAAAACTTTTTTCATTTGCAACATGTACATTTCAGCAAATACAGTAGGGTTTCAGAAGAGAAATTATAAGCGTCAAAGTCTTTTATTTTTAATCTAAATAAATACATTTATTGAAAATAAATCATGAAAAATTAAAAGAAATATTCAGAATTCTGCATTGTTTTAGACACACGATATCCCTTAATATATAAGGAATTATAAGAGTATAGGAATTGCATTCTATTAAAACAATTATATGAGTAATTTATATAAAATGAAAAAAACTATATTTAAATTATTTTCTCTAGTTTATTTCTAATATATTGTAATATAATTCTAATATACATATTTGATTGTAATATATAAAAATACAAAATTGCAATTTAAAATACTTACAATTTAAGTAATTATTCATCATGTATTTTGAACATGTATCATATACTGTATATTCTACACAAACACACACAAATCAGTCAAGTCCTGATTGCACCTGTGGTTACACTCTTCATGAAAAAAAAGTTAAATTAGTAGATCTGAAAGTAACTCATAAGTCGTTTTATTTTAAAAGATCCTTTAAGTTTTATAACCGTTTTGTATGTCTTGTGTGTTCAGAGAGTGGCTCAGTGCACAGTCTTCAGACAGGAGTGGGAGAGCTGATGGGAAACACTCGCTTCTGGCACGGCAAAGACTACTGCAACTTTGTGTACAAAGACTGGGTTCAGCTGGACAAGCCTTTTGATGGTGAGCCACACATTTTACTGCCTGGCCGCTTTTTGCTTTCTTCATTTCAATGATCATTAATCCGGATAGTCCAAGGTTAATTGTGTTATCAAACGCAGTCTTTTCGATGCATTTCAGATGTTTACAATCCTGCTTTTTAACACTATGCTCGACTATAGATTTTATTGACAGGTACACAACCCCCAGAATGCCCTGGCATGATATCTCCTCAGTGGTGCATGGGAAAGCAGCCAGAGATGTGGCCAGGCACTTTATACAGCGCTGGAACTTCACCAAAGTGAGATATTTACCACCCCTTTGCCTGGGCCATGACCCGCACACTTTAAACTTATTTATGTTTAGACAAGCTTCTGAATTGTCTTCTGTGCATTTCTTGAATTTTACTTTAAGCTGTGACAATTTGATGAAGCATTATTTGGTTCTGTCATAGTAAACTGACTTTTCTCTCCTTTAGATAATGAAGCCAAAGTACAGGTCACTCACCTACCCATTTCTCCTACCCAAATCTCACAGCACAGCCAATGATCTAAAGTACCAAGTGCCAGACTGTGTCCAGACCAAAGTCCAGGTGAGAACGCATTAATGGCTGTAGCTGTAACTGTTAGAGTGTGATACTAGGAACATCATATGCCTACTGATAAAAAATGGATACCTTGCATGCACAATAAGTAACTTTGCCATAAATGCCCATAAAAATGGCCATAAATGTAAATGGTCTCTCAGGTTCTGCGGTCAGCTGCAGACTGGTCGGCGGGAATCAAGCACCATGAGGAGTCCATTCATAATGCCTATATTCAGGTCATTGCCAAGAGCAAGCACTTCATCTACATTGAGGTACACAATCCCCCACTTTCACTTTGTCTGTCAGCATTCAGTGATATGATTCAAATGTGTTGACAGCTATTTAGTAGTTTAGATGCAAAATGTGTAATAAGTTGTAAAACAACGTTGACATTTCAGTTGCTTCATATTATTGACAAATGACATGCAGCAGTGGTTATCAGAGCATTTTGGGGGGAGATGCCAAGAATTATTCAGTGGAAATTCTACAAGAACCATGACTTGGATATTCACCAAGTTAAAACAAACTAATAAAATCTATATAACTGGAAATCTACTTTTAAGATAACTTATAACAAGAGATTACAAGAATTTATAATACGAGATGATAAGAGAACTTAAATAATCGTATTTTACTGTGGCCCAGCAGAAGTAAAACTTGTTCACCTAACTTGCCTGATGAATTGAAATCGATTGTTCCTGTTTCATTGTTTTGCTTCAGAACCAGTTCTTCATCAGCTGTGCCGATAACAAACATGTTTACAACAAGATTGGTGACGCCATTATTGAGCGAATCATCAGAGCTCACAAGTAAGTGTGAGAGTCCTAATGCATTAACACTGATTGTCGATCATTACCATTAAGTGGAGCAGAGGATCTTAGTAGGGATGTGCAAGTACAGAAGCATCATGCACATTTATTGTAACAAAAAAAAAGTGGTTAGCTAATTTCTGACACAGCATTTTACAGATCATTCACTGATCATTTGCTAGAAGGTTTTCAGTACAACAAAAATACAAAGTAATGTGCAATTCAGAGACAATTGAGACTGACAAATGTATTTATTTAAAAAAGGTAAATATATATATATTAAAAAAAAAATGTTTATGTAAAAAATATTGTATTGTATTGTAATAGATCAACTGTAATTGCCCCCCAACATGTTTAACAAAACACTTCTCTGGGAGAAGAGACATTCGTAATGACTTTATGATCATGGAGGCTGCACACAGATTAAACACAAGAAATGCTGCTAAAGTGAAGTGGGTTGGAAAGGATGTTTTACCATTTAATGGCAATGGAAGTGAGGGTATTTGATTTAAGAATAAGCATGTAGACTGACAAATGTATTTATTTAAAAAAGGTAAATATATATAAAAAAAAAAAATGTTTATGTAAAAAATATTGTATTGTATTGTAATAGATCAACTGTAATTGCCCCCCAACATGTTTAACAAAACACTTCTCTGGGAGAAGAGCCATTCGTAATGACTTTATGATCATGGAGGCTGCACACAGATTAAACACAAGAAATGCTGCTAAAGTGAAGTGGGTTGGAAAGGATGTTTTACCATTTAATGGCAATGGAAGTGAGGGTATTTGATTTAAGAATAAGCATGTGAATATTTCCATGGATATATCGCATTGATGTTAGCTATAATGTGTCACAGGGAGAAGAAGTTGTTCCGTGTGTATGTGGTGACTCCCCTGCTGCCTGGATTCGAGGGAGACATTTCCACAGGAGGAGGAAGTGCACTCCAGGCTGTTATGCATTTTAACTACAGGTAAGAATGAAACTGTTGCTGTGCACGTGTCTTTGAGGAAAAAAAGGGCAGCTCAGGTCAGACAGTAAAAATCAGACCACCTGAGTCTCATACATAATTTGGCACTCACAAAAAAGAATGGGATTGTGATCCCAGATGAATGTTTTTATTATTATTTTGCAGGATAGAAAGTATAAAAACAGTTAATTTTAGGCAAGATGAGGCATGTTTAAATAGTTCATGCACAGATTAATTTGGTTTCAATGCAGGAAATAGATTTTTTTTGGAGGGGGGGTGTAATACAACCTGCATTACTTTTGCTAGCATGTCCTCATTGGTTGTCATGGTAATGGTTCAAACTTGCATAGGTTTGCCATGTATGAGACTTTAGCAATGGATATTTTGCTATTAAGGATGCTTTTTTGCAGTATCGGCAGTATCAAAATCTTTATGCGGACAACAGCATAAATATCTGGAAAGGGTGAATGACAAAAACAAAAACAAAAACAAAAAAAACACATGAAATCTGATTTGATGGATCTATCCTTCTGATCTATCTGATCTCAGTAACAAAAGTCTGGGTGTTTGGTGTTATCGTATTTAAATATTTAATATTTAAAACCACTTTCGAAGGTGGTCTTAATGTGGTGTTTGTTTTTCTGCAAATTTGAAAAAAATTTTAGGGAAATTAATACTTTTATTCAGTGACACCAACAGTGACAGTAAAGACTATAATGTCACAAAAATTCCTATTTCAAAAAAATGCTGTACTTTTGAACTTTCTATTCATCAAAGAATCCTGGAAAAAAAATATATCAGGTTTAACATTGATAATAATAAGCAATGTTGCTTGGGCATCAAATCAGCATATTAGAATAATTTCTGATCATGTGACACTGAAGACTGGAGTAGTGATGCTGAAAATTCAGCTTTGCCATCACAGGAATAAATTACATTTTAAAATATATTCCAATTGAAAACAGTTATTTGAAATATAATGCAAATAAATGCATCCTTGGTGAGCATAAGAAACTCAGAAAAACTTTAAAAAAGCTCAGATACTTAAATGTTTTGAATATTTCATATTTAGATGTAATGTAACTTTTTTGTAACTTGTAATGTAACCTGTAACTTTTAAATGGTATAGTGATATCACTATGAAATATAGTGATTAGTTTATAGTTTGACAAAATGAGACTGAATTTGTATTTGTATTTTTCATACTGTTGCATTTCATAGTTAAAAAAAGAAAGCTAATGTATGGAAATTGATTGTTTTCATCATTATTTGATTGGATCATGAACTTTAGAACTGAAATATGTTATACTATAATTCTTTTGCCTAACATTATTTTTCCATTAGCAGAAAAAATAGTTTCAGAGACTGACAATGCTACATTACATTGACTTTTTACCTTTTCAGTGTCATTTATCAACAAATTATTCACATTTATTAAGAGTTAGAGCAGTGAATGTGGTTGGTGTTTTGAAAACCAAAGTGTGTGCCATGTGCACAGAGCAGACTTGACTGCCTGTTTCTGCATTGTCATTCATGAGTTCACAGCAGTAGCTGGTTTCCCAGTGACGCAGTTAGCACTTCCTCTTTAGTGAACTCGGACGCATTCTCTCCTCTCCTTCCCTGATTAAGCTTTAATGAGTCTGACAGCACCCTAAACAGCTTCACAGCTTCTTTCATCTCTATCAGAGAGGAAGCGCTAGCAGCCCTGATCTACCAGACAAGCCTGATTTCATCCTGCAGTCAGGCATATTTATCCTCATCTTCACAATAACCTTGCGAGCATGCTCTCTGCATATCATTTGGATGAAAGCAGGAATTTGTCTAAGAAAATTGTAAATGTCGCTGATGTGAGGATAATGACCCGTGTTAGACAGTGCGCCTTTGTTTTCCAATACCAGCTTACCAATTCATTCCATTACACACGTAAGAGGCACAGCCAAGTGTTAGATGCTTGTTCCACTCGTCTGGAAAACAAATGGAAATAGGCAGTGCTTTAGTGTCACATTAAACATGGAAAACTGCCGTAAGGGTTATTTATTTATTTATTTATTGAGGGATTTTTTTTTTTACATTTGCCAGATATTTCTCTCTCTTTTTTTTTTTGCAGCTCCCTGTCACATTTCACGTGGCAGTGCAGGTTTACTGGTTTGTTTGTTTTTTTGGGGAGATACCTAGGTAACCTAAAGAATAATGTGAAGTTATTGAGGGAACACTGTGATAACTTTGTGATAACATTTGAAAAAAACATCTAATTATGGCCTGAATGTCTATTTTTGTAGGACCATGAATAGAGGAGAGTACTCCATAATTGCTCAACTAAAGAAAGAAAGTAAGTCTGATTATTCCCATCCCTCTTCTTTCTCTCTCTCCGAGCATGTTGGTTATCGTGGAAGGAACGATAAGCTGACATGATTGTGACATAATTGAATGTGAACCTGACTCTGTGGTGAGTGAGTTTTCCTCTGACCTGCTTATGGAGAATTCATAATGGAAAAACACGCAGCCTGTTTAGTGTTGGTCTTCATCTTTCTTTCTTTCTTTCTTTCTTTCTTTCTTTCTTTCTTTCTTTCTTTCTTTCTTTCTTTCTTTCTTTCTTTCTTTCTTTCTTTCTTTCTTTCTTTCTTTCTTTCTTTCTTTGAAAAACAAAAATACAAAATTAGAGAACAAAAATAAATGGGTGAATACAGAGAAGGAAGCAAATACAATTATTTAAAAAATGTTATATAATGTGGGAAGTTTAAGCTTTTAATTGGAGATGATGAAGTGATGATAATAGTAAACGTAAATCTGAGGGTTTGTTTGTTGATGAAAAGATAATTAAAGGGTTAGTTCACCCAAAAATGAAAATTAGCCCATAAATTACTCACCCTCAAGTCATCCTATGTGTATATGACTTTCTTCTTTCAGACGATTCCAGTCGGAGTTATATTAAAAATTGTCTTTGATCTTTCAAGCTGTTTCATGGCACTCAGCGGGTGTTGCATG
>NW_015666532.1:253083-267063 GCF_001515625.1 Sinocyclocheilus rhinocerous
CTCATACGTCATCCGCCCGGAGCTGCTTCCGTGTAGGACTGTTGGCGCAAGCTACATTAAAGTGATTATTACGTTTTGAATCTGGATATTTTTCTTACAAAAACGCATTGATTCGCTACAGGAGGCCTTTGTTCATCCCCCGGAGCCGTGTGAGACACTTTTTTTATGGATGGGCGCTTTTTATTTGACTTCTTTTGGACTGATGCATGCAACACCCGCTGAGTGCCATGAAACAGCTTGAAAGATCAAAGACAATTTTTAATATAACTCCGACTGGATTCGTCTGAAAGAAGAAAGTAATATACACCTAGGATGACTTGAGGGTGAGTAATTTATGGGCTAATTTTCATTTTTGGGTGAACTAACCCTTTAAATAATACAGATTTGTATTGAAATAAAAAAAATCATTTAAAAACAAAAAACACTTAAAAGATTTTTTGTTTACATGCACACTGTAAAAAGGATTTCATCAATAAGTCATGATAACACAAGTCTTTCCATTACTTTAACTCATCAAAATATTTTAACTAATTTCAACTTCATTTTTTAAAGTTATACGAGATTCATCACTATTTCCGCACAAGTCAGTTTATAATTTAAGTTCCAAGTTTATTTTCAGGAATATATGGCCTCTTGGCCCATAGTTCCACAAGATCACAATGACATGGAAGAAACTCTTTTATTCATTCCATGGTATATATACAATGACAATCTCCATGCATACTCCGAATCACAAACACTTGACACATCAATACAGACATCACCAACAAGAACAAGATCACCTAAACTTTTCTTACGCAAATCCACATGCAAAGACGAATCATACAAGAAATGCTTCTCATCTTCTATCATAGAAATACTTAATGTTAGTTTACAATAATTACAGATTCTCTCTGCCACTGGTATATTACTCCATCTGCCTGTTTCGATAGCTAAATGAAGACTTGAACATCTAAAAATGAACAATGATTGTACCAGTTGCATGTTATAGATGCAATGTAGCTCTGTTGTACTAAGAAAGATTTGTATTGTGAATATAAGTATATTTAACTTTTTAGTTTCTATAGCTGATTTATACCATGCCTCGTGCTTTTTCTTTCAATCGTTGGTTAAGAATAGCTATGAATGTTCTTATATGACCTACACTTTGAGCCTCCCAAGCACTAGAAAAAACATAAAAATAAAGCAAAATACAAGTAACCCATGTTTTTCTACCCATTTCATCTAACTGAAAAAGCATATTATATAATTTTTTTTGGATAATGATGACACTTATTTTATCCAATACATGATACAATCTTTTCAAGTGGACAATACAAATCTACCCAAATCACCCAAAACGGCAACATTGCTCACACTTGTACTGATACACAGGTGTTTTTACAAAAAGATACCTGAACATTTTCAATACACTCCACTGGCTCAAAGCCTCATATCTCAGATCCGTAATACAATATAAGAGCAACAATGCGATCAAACAAATACAGAGATTGATTGCAGCTAATTTTATGTTTACGAACAATCCTTAGCAAGGAAAGCATTGCTTTCTTGCTCAAAGTTGTCGGGTTTTCCACCATGACAATTTTGGTGTAAACCAAATATAAACCCAGATATTTGTAACATTTTACACTTCAATCTGCTCACCAAAATACAAATTTTCATTCTTGTTTATAGAACCCCCTCATACATAACTTTTGTTTTTACTCAAATTCCCTCTCATACTGTAAAGATTACAGAAATTTTCCAGCTGTTCAATCTGTTTCGGTAACCCTCCAATTTTATCTGCTGTGTTAGCCATATCATCAGGTCTGAACTTCTGTAATACTTTCGATCTGAATACCTTTACCTGTACAGTTTTTCTTCAACATTGTTATATATATTATTTTCTCTTTGTAATATATTTCTGAACCTCTGACTGTAAGATAAAAATATTATCTATTGTGGAATAACCTGACCTATTATCCTGACCCTGCTTGTTCTTCATAAAATATATTCATATTATTTACTTCTACATAAGATACTAACCCCCTGTTCAAAATCTTTGTAAAGATTTTACCAAGTACATTAAGCAATGAGATCCCTCTATAAGGCCCCACATCGTTTTTTTTATCACCATTCTTGTACATTATTGTACAAATCACAGCCTCACACCAAACCTCTGGGAAGTCCCCTTTATCTAAGTTTTTGTCATATAAAGAGAGCATTATGGGATATAACATATGTGATGCTGCTTTCAGCATCTCAATAATACCATCTGGTCCAAGGGCTTTTCCATTACTCATTGGCATAATAGTTTTAAAAACTTAATTATAAGTAATATTGCTATCCAAAATTTCATCTTGATTGAAAAATGCAGCTTTATGATTATTCACACTATCTGCAACAAAGTTCTCAATATCAGCATCTATATTACATTTTGAATCAGACAATAACTTTATAAAATATTCTAGCCACTTATCATGCATGATATTATTAGACTCACTATATGTTAGACCTTCCATAACTTCCCAAATTTTCTTCCACAGATGCTGTGTTTTTGTTATCCTGTAGCATATTACCTAAAACATTTGAATTGTACTGTTTTTTTTTCTTTCTATTTCATAGCTTTTTACATTTTCGCCTCTCAAGAATGTAACTGTTCAAATTTCTCACATTACCTGTTCTTGTGAATTGATTAAAAGTATTATATTTAGCAAATTTGAAATGAACAGTCTTCATCCCACCACTGTGGTTGTTTACTTATAAATATAGACTTTTTGATCAGAAATCTGCCTGCTTCATGTAAACAGTCTGTCAAAATTTTAGCTGCTACATTAGTATCTTCTTCCACTGCAGTAAAAAAAGCCACCTAAAAAGTTTCCATTCAATAAATAACAATTTTTGCGAAAGCTGCCTCTTACCATTAGTTCCCCATTTAAGTCTTATCCAGGGTCTTACATAACTATCTTTCTTCATTTTAATCCTTGATTCAACACTATTTATACTCACGGTGTATAATAACAGGAAGTGATCAGAGATATCCACATATAAAATCTCAAAATCTTTAACATGTGAAGAGTTCACTGGATATAATGAAATAATCAGCTGCTGACATAAATGTAAACTTTCCATCGATATCTTTGCCAACTCTTCCATTTACAAAATGAATATTTAATTAGCCAAATATGTCAAAAAGGCAGTGACCAAATGTGTTAACAACCTTATCTTTTGATTTTCTATACCATTCAAAATAATCATTAGTATAACTACCACATGCTATATATTCAGAATCATCACACTCAATGTAATCACATTCACTACCAGTTCTAGCATTAAAGTCTCCTATGATGATGAACTTTACACCTTCTCCAACTTGATCTAGCACACTTAGAATTTCATTTTCCAAAGAACTAATGAACTAGATCCCTCAGGGAAAATATAAGTAAAGGTAAAAACAATGTCATCATCAAATAATCCACTCTCTTTGTCAGAACAGTTGCTTGTTCACAAATCTGAGAAAAATATTTCACAATAGAATCATGTACATATACACAGATACCTCCAATTTTACGACCAAATTCTGACACATGCTTATGCACAAGACAAAAACATGTATAATCAGTCAATAATTGACAGAACTCATCTCAGAGTCTCATCTTGTGACCAAACTTCACTCAAACAAATGATAGAGTTTCCCTGCAAAATGTCCAAGAACTCACTGTTGTTGACTTTTGTCTTTAACCTTTGAACATTCCATGCAATTATAGTGAGTTCATTTGGGCCAAGGCCATCATGTTATCTTACACGAGTGTCAGATGTTCCTTCATTAATCAGTCCAATTTCAACCACAGACTCAAACTCGGTGTCATAAGTGAAAACTCTACAGTCCACAAATAATTTATCAAAATGAAGGGGCCTTCCGTATTTGGTTTATTTATGATGTAGAGTTTGCATGCAGTTAACCAGCTTTCTCCATATCTCACACACCCCAGCACTAAAGTCCTCTGACACCCGAATTTGGCTATTTATTCCATCATCTTCATCGTTACTTCGTTCACGTCATTCCCGTGTTTTCTGTGGTCCGTTTCACCTGGTGAAACAGACCACCACTGGCCTTGCTCTTCTAGATGATCTCTTCCCAACACTGTGAGCGCGTTCAATTTGTAGTTCTACATCGCTTTTGGCTCTGCCCAGATCAAAATATTCAGTAACATGGTCCCGCACCTTTTTCTTACTCTCTTCCCATGTTTCCCGATCCGACTCCGGGATGCCATAAAAGACAAGGTTATGTTCTGATTTTCCATGCGCTCATGCAAGTTCAGTGTTTTCATGCTCAAGTCTCTCAACTGTCTTCACACACTTTTCAACGAGTTCTCTTAAATCCAATCAATTTGGGCAAGTGTGTGGGATTCTTTTGGTTATGAACCAGCTGTTGCTCCAAATAGTATCTGCTGTGTTATTCTCCCCGCCTAAACATTCTTTTCCACATCGCCCGCAAAGATTAAGAGAAGGCCAACAGCTGCCGCTAGCCGCAGTCCGCCTGCAATAACACCACTATGAAGGTTAATTGTGGTTGGTTTAAAGTTTAAACATTGCTTTTAAACGCTTGGCTGGGAATATAGGCCCGTTCTCTGCTTTCATTGTTCAATGGTGATCCACATGATACCGGAAGTCAACTATAATTTAAGAGATAAATGATAAATTATTATATGTACAAGTCATTTCAACTTCAATTATATAACTTAGTTGAAATGACTTGCACAACCAATTTGATTATACTTAAAAATTTAAGGCAGCAACTGAACTTAAGTTTTAAGTTGAAGTAAATTGAATTTTTTTTTTACAGTGCATGTTATTTGACCATTAATCGACATCAGAGAACAGTGAACATGCAAATGTGTTGTTAAATTATTGAAATATTAACTTAAATTCTCAGAGTTAAATGGGTTTTATTAAGAAAAAGGGTTTGCCGATCCCTGACCCATAATATTCTGTCTTTCTAGGATGGTCTAAATGGCGAGAGACATCTTTTTTTTTTTTTTTTCTTGGGCAGTGATGTTTTGTCTGTATTTCACCCGATTCTCTCTTTACACCCCCACAGTGGATGACCAATGGATGAACTACATCTCTATTTGTGGACTGAGGACTCATGCGGAGCTGGAGGGCAGACTTGTGACTGAACTCATCTATGTTCATAGCAAGTTGCTCATTGCTGATGACAACACTGTCATTATTGGTGAGCTAACAATGTTACAATTTGCCAAAACAAATAATTAAGGTGTTATTGAGACATTTTCATGCCTGCTTTCCTCTGTAATTGTTGAGCAACTCGCTGAGCAAGTGCATAATTTCTTTATGGCTGGAGTTTTATACAACCCCTTGTGGAAGACTGTGGTACATTGGATTTTGAAGGACAGACAGTGAAGGCCACACATAATCATTGACCTGGCATATAAATAGCTAGTTTTCACATTTACCAACTCATTTTCCTCAAATAGTCCAAAAGATGTGATTTTTAATGAGATAAAATATTTGTCTGTGTAGTTTACACATGACTGCACTGCCAGATGTGCAGTAGTGACATTTGTTCTGCAGTTCTAAGCTAAGCTTTGTCGTCATGCCTCTGTTTTCTTACCATGACTGAAAAGACGTATCACATCTGTAAAAAAAACAAAAAGTTTAAATAATACTTTGCACGAGGAGTGGAAGAAACTCATAAAAGATAAGCGAGTGTCATTTCAGATAAAGCTTTAGATTTCTGCAGAAGATACAAGAAATCAAATGAAGAAAGCCATAGATCAGAAGGAGGCAGACGGGAACATTTAGCCGCATACTGAAATTGAGTTATCTCTGACTCTGTAGGTGGAAGATTTGTGTGCTATTGAATTAAATGCCTCAAGATCCAATCACTTATAAAACAATGAATAAAATTGAATGATAGAGTATTAAAAAAAATCTTGTTTTGTTGTCTGTGATTATTATTTGTCTTGATATTTTAGATTAAACAAGTCATGATCAGTGTGTGTTTCCTTATGGCAAACCCACAGGCATGCATCACTGTTTTTTTATAGTTATTGCTATTTATGAAACAGCTCAGACTTGTTTTGCTTTTAATGCTACTAGGCAGTTTTAATACTTTTTATTTTATTTTACCAGGATTTTTTATTTATTTATAAAATGTTAAATTAAAATTGTATAGTTTTAATTGAATACATAAAAAAAAAAAAATAAAAAAAAAAAAATATAAATATATATATAAAAAAAAAAAAAAAATAAAATATATATATATATAATTTTAAAATTCATTAGTGTTTAGTATCATCATAAACAAAATTCTTTAGTGTTTAGTATCATCATAAACAAAATCCAATTATTGTTTAATTTAATTATTCTTTTTCTTGACTCTTTTTAATTTATTGGTTTATTTTTCAGGCTCTGCCAACATCAACGACCGCAGCATGTTGGGGAAGAGGGACAGCGAGGTAGCTGTGATTTTTGAAGATTCAGAAACGACGCCATCAGTGATGGATGGTCAAGAGTACCAGGCTGGCAAGTTTGCTCTGCAGCTCAGACTGGAGTGCTTCAAGTAAGATCTGGTGGAAAGCCAACCATCCTAGTGTTAGCAAAACAACTGAATCACAGCTGAAACTCTTTGTTTTTTCATAAACTAGAACCATTCTTGGTGCCTTTAATGATCCGACCATTGATGTTAGTGACCCCATCAGCAACGGATTCTACAAAGACGTCTGGATGAGCATTTCGGGTAGGAACGCCACCATCTATGACAAGGTTAGTGTGATTCCTTGTGTCTTCCCCCACTCGCTCCTGGGAATATAGTGGAATTTATGATGGGTACTTTCCATCATCCTATTACGTGGATCATTTGAATTATGATTTAGAGGTGTTGCTCGGTCGTTTGTCAGATAGGTATTGCTCTCAATCACCACTGAAGCTCTCAGACTCGGTTGGCTGTTTGGCAGCCTCATGGCAGGCCAGTAATAATGAGGCTTAATGGAATGAGAGATGTGTAATCTGAGCCACCATTGTAGGCTGGCAATTTCAGTAAATACCTCGCACACATCAGCCACACAACCAAATGTTTCACACATATGCAGACACAATTAGGAAGCATTAGTTCCCACCTTAAAGGTGCAAGGCTTCCATTCTATACCATAAGATAAGATAAAATAAAATATTTATTTTTTTAATTTATTATTTTGAAAATTATTTTATTAAATGTTTAAAAAATAAAAATGCTATTTTTATTTTAGGTAAGGTTTGAGTAAAAACAACTCACTTTATCACGAAAACCATCCATTATCAGACATTATATTTGCAGAAAAAATTAATCATGGTGACAAATACACCTGCATATTTCTACAGTGTCATCACCATATGTAACCTAGCTTTTGCATAATAATAGACCACTGCAAAATTGGTTTATGGTTATGAAGATGAATAAAAGCCAAAACAACAACAAATACTCTGCACTTTTAAAGCTGTTATTTATATGTGAAAATATTTATCTCTAGATACAACCATCAGTTTTTTTTATTTTGTGTGCACTTGAATATTATTTTAGTATTATTTATAAATTATAATAATTTTTATAATATTTTGAATTAGCTTTTATGCCTAATGTTTATATTTTTAGTTTATCTATATGTAAGTTTTAGTAATTTTGTTGTGTACTTTTGTCATTTCAGTTTTTTTTCCTGTTTAGCTTTAATTAAAATTATTTCAATTTTAATTTTAGTACTTCAACTTTAGGTCCTGTAGTTGCCAAAAATTGTCATGAGCATAAAAAATTAATTTCTCATCTGTTCCGAATTTCCAAATACAATGTGAGTGGCAGAAAACTGAGGACTGTTGATGCGGTTGCATTGCAGGTTTTCCGCTGTCTGCCCTCAAGTCTGGTGAGGAACAAACAGGAGCTCATGAGCTTCCAGTCCAAACCAGGTCTTGATAAAGAGAACCCTGTTAAAGCTCAGGAGCTTCTGGAGAAGATTAGGGGCTTCCTGG
Organism: Sinocyclocheilus rhinocerous; assembly: GCF_001515625.1. Lineage (NCBI taxonomy): Eukaryota > Metazoa > Chordata > Actinopteri > Cypriniformes > Cyprinidae > Sinocyclocheilus > Sinocyclocheilus rhinocerous. Next base: position 261,085 of record NW_015666532.1, read on the forward strand.
TCCAGTTCCCATTGGAGTTCCTCAGTGAGGAGAACCTCATGCCCTCGGTAGGCACCAAAGAAGCCATGGTGCCCACTGAGATCTGGACCTGATGGCACCAAATGAGAAACACAGAAAAGACAATCCACTTCCAACATGAGGAGAAAAACAAAGACACCACTGTGGTGGACGAAACTTCAGATGTGAAACATCACACCAGCCGATACGAAGGAGCAAAGGATATTAAGACAAACTGTCTGCCCCTCATCAGACAACCTCCTATTGTTTTGTACCTTTTATCAATGTTATAAATGTACATAATGATATTTTATAAGTGATTATCAGCACATATTGTGCTTTTACTGTAATGTATTTAATGAAAGTCGCCTCTCTGAGATGCCAAACAGAAGGGCTTTTTAAAGAAATGTTATAATTCTAATGTACATATAAAGAGGATTCGATTTTTATTGCTATAGCTGGTTCATTTGTAGAGGCAGCACTCAAAGTGAAGGGCAAAATGGAGAGTGGAAGGCCTGTCAGATATAATTTTGTCAATGAGGCCCATTCTTCAGCACGGCGTCCCCAGTGGATGCGCATCCGTGACAGGCTGAGTACAGTGATATGTGTTTTCTGTCTGGTGAACCTGCTCTTAGACCGAGTCTGCAGAGGCTTTTACTGTCCAGCCTCGCTGCCTGTGTCTAAGTGTCAGTGCTCTGGGGACACCAGACAATCTGTCTGTAAATTAAAGAGCTGAGTAACTGAAGGAAATTGTTGCCTCTCAACACCAAACACCGACGTTTGGCATCCAACCTTACATTTTCCTCTTCACAAATGTGGCACAGGTCGGTTTTCACATTGTCCCTTGGTGTTTGAATATCAGCAGGTCAGCCATTTTCAGCAGTTTCCCACTCAGCTTAGTTTTGGTGATATTTTTAAGTTTTTAGTTCTTGTGATTTTGTTCTTTTTTCCCCTGAAATAAAAAGTAATGTATGAGAATACACTACTATTTAAAGTTTGGGGTCAGTAAGATTTTTTTTTAAATGTATTTTATTGTTTGATTTGTTTTGTTTTTAAGAAGTCTCTAAAGCTCACCAAGGCTTTATTCATTTAATTATAATTTCATTAAAAACAGTAATATTGTGAAATTAATTCTTGTGATGGCAAAGCTGAATTTTCAAGCAGCTATTACTCCAGGCTCCAGTGTCACATGATCCTTCAGAAATCATTCTAATATGCTGATTTAGCGCAGAAACAAGAAATATTTGAAAACAGTTGTGCTATTTATTATTTTTGTGGAAGCATGATACATTTTTATTCAGGATAGAAGAATAAAAATCTTTTGTAAAATTGTAAATGTCTTATAAATGTTACTTTATAAATGTCACTTTTGATCAATTTAATGCATCCCTGCAGAATAAAAGTATACATTTTTCAAAACATGTATTACTGACCCCAAACATTACAATGTTACTGTTTGAATATTTGCAACTGATTTTTGTGCCATAATGCAATTCACTTATTACAGGGTATTCAATGAGAATTTTATCCATCTGTAATTGATTAGTTGGTGAAAATGTGCATTATAAACCAAAATGGAGCCAAATCGAATGTGGGCACACTAAAATAATGCCTAAAAATGTCCACCTTTTCTAGCACATTTCATAACCAGCATGTTGTCTGTAGTTACATTAACTGTGAATTTGACAGACAAGATGTATTTTAGCCCTGACTCCATTTCGATCTGTGTTAATGCATTTGTTCAGAAATTTGCACTAAATAAGTTTCAAATAAATCGCAAAAACTCTTAAAAAGTTTTGTGAATGGTTTCCTTGGGGTGTTTTACTGCAATAGCTGATCTTAAATCATATTCTAATGTTGTCTTACTTTCCATTTTAACACCAAAATCCAATCAAAACATGCCCTTTAGGCACCAGCGGCTAGGACAGAGATTTAAAAAATATGAATTGTATCCTCATGAACATTAGTTTTAACACTGTCGTTTCGCAGGGGAACCGGCTCTGATCGGTGCCCAAACCTGGAAGTCTTGAAACAGTCATTATGAAGCAATTTAAATGCAAATCTGGCCAATGGCTCGTCCCCAAATGTGCCTCATTGGATGAGACACCTGATAGAGAGCGACCAACGTTAATGTCATCCTCTGAGTGGAATCATGTTCGGAGATATTGAAATCAAGATTGAAAAGAGTTGATAGATTATCTCTGTGACCTTAATGGCTTCTTATCGTTGATGGACTGAAAGCCTCCAACCTACTCAACACCATCCAAACCTTGAGCATTTGGTTTCTTCAAGAGCTATCTGGTCAACTGCTGAGCTGTCATGCCTCACTAACTACATGTGTCATTTGAAAACAGGATCACTGTCTCAATTACTGTGTACTGTAGTTCTCTGGTATTGTGCAATGGCTCATTAAACAGGTTGTCCTCTTCTGAAATGAGAAAAGCAGTCTCTGGGAAATTTGCATTGATGTTCACAAGTAGGCCTGTCGCAATAATCAATATATCGACTTATCGCGCAATATATGTACATGACCTCAATAATTTTTGGTGACGCAATATATCGCCCATTATATTTACTTAAAAATGTATGCCACCATGTTTTTTTTGCATTCCACTCTCGCCTGTGTCTTTTGCAGCTTCTCGTTCATAACGTGGTGTAGTCATGAGGTGCTAGTTCAAATTTAAAAAATGCTTCTACAAACAAAGTTTCATCTGCAGATATGGTCTTGTTTAGGGATCTGTGCCTTTGTGCATACGGACATCTGACTGCTATGTAGGGATTGTGTTTTTCAGCAATACAGTGCACCCTTAATTTACAGAGAAAAGAAGGTCAGGGGAAAATCTGTAGATGGAAAAATCTCCATACAAGTTCTTTGTGCATTTTTCTTATTTATTTAATATTGTCCAGTTATTTGGAAAAATAAGGCACATGTAATGTAAAAGTACATGTGATGAAGATGTTCTCTTTCAAGCATACGTTTTGGTGTCTCACTATGGGATATGCCCCTTCCGCGTATTCCTCAGAAGCAGTTGGCCCCAGTTGACTGGCAGACATGACATTGTGTCTGGGAGTGGCTCCTTCCTCTTGGTATAAAAGGAGCGACAAAACGTCATTACAACATTCAAAAACCTCTTCTCACTTCACACCAGAAGCCTATTAGTCGAATTGTTGGCAACCACACAGCTTTCGCCTGACTCCTACAATCAGCACTCCAGCTTATTATAGGATTACTCAGAATGGCTGTAGCAATGCAGACTACCTTGGCTAGTGAGGGAGACTCTTCACGGCGCTGCTCGTGCGGGAATAAAATCTCATGCAAAGACACACACCAGGTCTACTCTGCATGTCTTGGGTTGAAACATGCCCAACTGGTGATTGAAAGTCCCGGCACATGTGAGCACTGTGTACGTTTCACAATGAAGAGCCTTCGTCGCAGGCAAGCACGCCAAGCTAGCCTGTTGGGCCAGGATCCCCTCATGTCTGCTGGCCACGCTCCTGCTGTCACTCCACAGGAATACATTCCTGTAGAGCTGCCCACTATGGCGACTCTAATCGTGGGGTGAACAGCTTGATGCCTGCGCCCCTCTGACCAACGTGCTCTGCGCGGACAAGGAAGAGGAGGACGTGCTCGATTTTGAGGAAGAGGGGCAAACAGACTTCCTTCTCTCTGAGGAAGATTTCAAGGATTCCCCTTTACTGCTCAACCGGATCTGCTCTCGATCTTGAGGGAATGGAGAAGAGGGGCCTTCTCCGTATGCCTCCTATGGAGCCATTAGTCACTGCGCATCTACACACAAAGCACACACCAGACTGCAAACCCAAAGTTGCCATTCAAAGCAGACTGATTCTAGTCGAGTATGACAGAACGCGCTTATAAAGTAGTTGCTTATGGGGGCAGTCGTGGTCCTAATGGTTTGAGAGTCGGACTTGTAACCCAAAGGTCACGGGTTTGAGTCTCGGTACCAGCAGGGATTGAAGGTAGGGGGAGTGAATGTACAGCACTCTCTTCCACCCTCAATACCACAACTGAGGTGAGACCCTTGGGCAAGGCACCAAACCCTGTGTATTCACCTTTCCTTTCCTTTCCTTTCTCAATAAGGGCTTTGAACGTGATGTCCGAATTCGTTCACTTCATTTTGTTTCTGATATAGCGCACTCAACTGCCATGCACTATATAGGGATTAGTGAATGAGTGAACGAGTGAGAGCGATTTCGGACACAGCTAGTGGAACGCTGTACACGGCTGCCTCTGACAGCTTAGACTGCTGACTTGTTGCCTCACTGCCTTATCGGGCATTGACTTTGCTGGCAGCGTTTGAGCATGAAGACATGTCACGAACCTGATTTCAGACAGTCTTCTGAGGCAGCGTTATGGTTTAATGATCTACAGCAAAACAGAGTGAGCTTTGGTGAAAACACTGAATTACTATAATAGTTATTTCTTGCAAGAAATAACATCGAAAGTGGAAAAAGTTGACAAATAAAAAAACGAAAATATTTACACACAAACTGACCGCCAACCGTAACTTTCAGATGCCATCTTTATTTTTTAGCTCAGCTGTAACAAAATGGAACGCACAGGATTGTGGGATATCAAAGGCAGCGAAGGATACATCTATGCTGCTTTCAAAAATCAAACAGTTAAAGGTATCTCAGGAGACAGGAAGTGAAGCTAGCATTGGATTCTGATATGTTGACCTTGGAATGCACCCTCTGAAGGCAGCATTTTTCAGTTTTCAGACACAGCCCACGTGTAAAGCACTCCGCCCCTTTCGGCGGATTTTCGCTCACCAAACTTAAATACTCCAATGGTCTTTCTGGTGGTACTTATTATAAGTCAGTGTAACATCAGAATGATTTTAAAAGTGATATTTTAAGGTAAAAAATAAATAAAAATTACAGTTGCTTTAATGAATCACTGAGATGGTCCTAACTGCAGAACACAAGATCCAGGGCGCGTGGTTGGACCCAGATCCAACTCCTCCCACCTTCCATATGCCTAAACCTACCCGTCCCCACCCCCTGATCCCTAAACCCACCCATCTCCACCCCTAAACCTACCCATTTCCACCCCTAAACATACCAATCTCCACCCCCTAGATGTGGATCCAACCACGCCCCCTGGATCTTGTGTTCTGCAGTGAGGGGCTACTGGAATCACTCATAAAGACAGTTACCTATCGTCTCCTACTTGTGTACGATATACGCTGCAGAAAGAGTCACTCAGAATTGGCCCAAACTATTAAAACCAAGTGGTCCTCAGGATAGGGTGACCAGACGTCCCATTTTTCCTGGGAAAGTCCCGTATTTCAGCTCTATTTTTAGTGTCCCAACTTATTTTGAAAAAATTGTTTTGTTTGTTGTAGTTTTGTCCCGTATTTCAAAATTTCTTTAGGACTGGGTGATCAGAGCAAGTAGTAGAAGTGTTCTGTCACGCGAGAACAGCCTTATCAAAGGTAACTAAGCTTGTCTTAGAACAAAATTACCATCCAATCACAATTCGTTATCGATTAACATGCAGTAAGTGAAGGCGGGATAGATAGGCGGAATCACGCTGAATGACACACAACAGAAGCGCTCTCTCAGCCGCACGCCCGCGCGATCCCAGTTCTGCGATCAGTTCTCCTTGCGCCTTCAGATCAAATACACACACAGTTGTCAAAATGTCCATCGTGTGGAGTATCTCCATAGACTATATAAAAACATGGACGTAGTGTCCGTGACGTCACACGTAGTTTTCTGAAGAGCAGTTTTTGAAGCTCAAAGTGGGCGGAGCAGGCCGTCGCCTTCTTGGAAGCGCGTCACTCCCGGATAATCAAAAATGGGCAAAAAGGCGGGAGCTGGTTGCTGAAGCCACGCCCACCTAGCCCGACGGCAGTGTCAGAAGCAGCAATCCACCTGTCACTCAAGTGACCACGCCCTTAATTATGCAGAACTTTAAGGCTTAATATAATTTAAACGGATGAGTTATAAAAAAATTCA
>NW_015666532.1:267264-281051 GCF_001515625.1 Sinocyclocheilus rhinocerous
GTATGTGTGGTGTGTGTGTGTGTGTATATATATATATATATATATAATTTAGATATCATGAAATAAAATGTTTCATATCGTGGTCATATATCACGCCCCCCCAATCACCATACCTCAGGATGACTTAAAAGTAGTGTTAATAAATTATTATAAATGCATTAAAATAATCTAACTAAACCTAACCTAAATTGAAATACAAAAATAAATAAATAAATAAACTAAAATCTCTAAAAACTAATTCTTTTTCATCCTTCAATAACTACTGAAGAACATACAATTCTTGAAACTTCTAGAATCATGAATTGTGCTTAATTAATCATGGTTAATTAATATTTTGTATTGACACGCCTAGTTTCAGAAGGAGGCCTTTGACTGATGAGAGCTATATTGTTCTTGATGTAGCTTCAGAAGTTCATAGCATTACGTCCGAGCTGATCACGTGATCATGTGCTCCACCCTATTCCAGGCCTGTCTGCTTATATTTCAGCTTTTCCTGTTCTCCATTCCAGTTTTATGTAAGAAACCATACCTCTTAACCTCAGAGCATACCTCCAACTGTGCCTTGTTGAATTTTTCTTTCTTTTCTTTTTTGCATATTGAATTATTCATGCTTCTCTAAATGAGTAACTTTAAAATGTAATGTCAATCTCCAAGGTTTGTCAAAGGCAGCCTGCTGGTGGTTTGCTCTTTTTCCTGCTTAAAATAGTTTTTTTTTCTGTTACATTAGACCAGGTCTTTTTGTGGATTATTGTTAGTTTTTTATTTCTGTAAATCGTCTTTATTATAATGTAGTACCCCTGTCAGGGAGAATATTAACACAGTAAATACACACGATGCGATGCTTCACTTTCACAGCTTTACTCAGAATGAAGCGCATCACGAGAACTCCCTGGGAATACACGTACGCGCACGCGCGCGCGTGTGGCCAATCAGATACGCCCACTTTAAACATAATAACATTTCACTCCATAACATACTATAAATATTTCTAAACACCTTAGTTATTACTTTCGTGTTTCACGAGAGAGAGCGGGAGGTTGCCGCTTGAGTATCTCACGTTAATTCAGTCGGTTATGGTTTAAGTGAACGTAAACAGGTGAAAACAGGTAAAAACCTGATATGTGTCAGTATATATATATATATATATATAATTTAGATATCATGAAATAAAATGTTTCATATCGTGGTCATATATCACGCCCCCCCAATCACCATACCTCAGGATGACTTAAAAGTAGTGTTAATAAATTATTATAAATGCATTAAAATAATCTAACTAAACCTAACCTAAATTGAAATACAAAAATAAATAAATAAATAAACTAAAATCTCTAAAAACTAATTCTTTTTCATCCTTCAATAACTACTGAAGAACATACAATTCTTGAAACTTCTAGAACATATACAGTCCAGCCTATTACACTCTCCCCTCAGTATTTAGATGTCGTCCTCGACATGTGACCTCTTAGGAGTCAATTAACTCATAAATGTGTCTTTGCATTTCACATAAATGTTTATACAACACTGTCTAGTAATGGAATTAAGTAGCACCTATATAGTGAGTGCCTTAATCAATTTTTTTTCCACATTCTTCGACTGACAGCATACAGTTGCAAATTGAACTTAGACAAATTGTATTATTTTCCCAGTCCACAAAAGTCATTTGGCATTTATCAACAAAAGTCCAGCAATAACAGTCTATCTGGTTGAACAGTTTTCAAGAAACAACAAAAAAGGAGCATTTTAGTCCATATCAATGAATTGGCAAATGCTGTATATTGGTCAGAGTTCCAAAGTTTGGCAACAATTGTCCAATTAGCTGAATTGTTCTCAGGAAAACAACAAGAGCATGCCACTTGTGCCAAAGTAAAACAGTCCATATAAAACTTAGGACAGCTTAATGTGACTGTGGTCAGAGCCCTACAACAGTCCATGGTCCCTAAATCACACGACAGTGTCTGCATCACTGTTTACTTAGTGTTCACTATGTGCAGTCCATTGCTTTTCTTTTTTTTTCTTTTTTTTTAAATTTTGATTTATGAATTTCCCAAGTCATCAGTGCGCACATCGGAAAAGCAGTTCATGTCTAATCAACTGTTGTGGTATGTATGAACAAATTTCAACAGTCCATAGTATTTGCGCCCAAAGACACTGGGTAATGTAATCAAAACAACAGTTCCACTCAAAACTAGAGCTCACAGTTAGTAGTAAAAAGCTGGGGCTTGGTGATAATAAAGGGGTACTGTTGACCAGGCGGTCGGGGTTTTAAGGTTCTGATAATAGTCACCAATCATGCTTTGCACATTATAACATGCGGGTGTTCCAAAGATGTCGTAGGTAAACCTCTTTGGATGGCGTCGTGATCTCCTTGTTGACCTGATACTGTTTTGTTCTCCTAGATGTATATTTGTCTGTCCTGGTATTTCAGGTACTCCTCCTTCCACTGGCTCCAGTTCCTCTGACTCAGCAGTGGATCCAATCTTTGAAATTTCCTGTTTACTTCCTGTGTCATGTACTTGTCTCTGTTCTATAGGCTCAGTCTCCACTTCAACTCGAGTTGGCCATGGACGGGGTTCAAGAACTCGCTCAGGAATACATACTGATGGTTTAGGTAAGTTTGACTCCCTTGATAACATGTTTTTCTGTGGCTCATGTTGTTCAGTTGCCCCTTGGTTCGTCTGCTGAAGTTCCACTCCAAAGCTGTACTCATCTTCATCACTCTCACTGTTGGTCTCTTGTACATACTCTCTGCCTATTTTGCCAGGCTGACCCCGCTTTTCTTTCTGCTGGCTATGTGTGGAGCTCTTTTCCTCAACAATGGTTATCGGTAAGTGGTTGCAAGGTAGGAGTAGATTTCTATGTAGGACTCTTGACCTCCCTTTTCCCTTTTCAGGTTTCACCTCGTAAATAGGAGCATCTTCCATGGCTTGGCGGATTACAACATGGATTTCATCCTCCCAGTAGTTCCTTAGCTTCCCTGGACCTCCTCGTGGGGTGAGGTTTTTCACAAGGACTCGACTTCCAGGGTGCAGGTCAGCGCATCTTACTTTGTGATCATAGTTTCGCTTGTTCCTTTCTGCAGATTTGTTTGCGTGTTCCTGAGCAATCTCATAAGCCTCTTGCATCTCTTTTTTCCAGCGTTCTACATACTCTCGATGATTGGTGGCACTTTGGTCCTGGGTAAGCCCAAACAATGCATCCACAGGAAGCCTTGGGGAGCGACCGAACAACAGGTAAAATGGTGAGAAGCCAGTAACCTCGCATTTAGTGCAGTTGTAAGCGAAGACTAATTTGTTCAGTGCTTCCTTCCAGTTTGATTTCTGTTTTTCCGTCAAGGTCTTGAGCATTTGCAATATGGTTCGATTAAACCTTTCCACCTGACCATTTCCTTGTGGATGGTAAGGGGTCGTTCTTGATGCCATAATGTCACTGTACTTCCTTAGTTGATCAAACAACTGGTTCTCAAATTCCCCACCTTGGTCGTGGTGGATCCTTGCAGGGAATCCGAACTTCAGGGCGAAATCATTAAACAGTCAGTCTGCCACTGTTTTGCCTGACTTTGAAGTAGTGGCATAAGCTTGAACGAATCGGGTGAAATGATCAATCACAACCAGGATATACTCATATCCTCCTTTGCACTTATCTAGGTGAAGAAAGTCAATCGAGACTAATTCGAATGGGTAAGTCGTCTTAATGCTCTTTAGCGGCGCTCGTGTCTCCTGACTGGGTTTTTTCTGTTTGATGCATGGGCATTCCCTCAGGACGTACTGTTCGATGTCCCTCTGCATCTGTGGCCAGAAGAAACGGTCCCTGATAAGGCTTGTGGTCCGATCCAGCCCTTGGTGGCCCATCTCGTCATGCAGCTCTTTCAGGACAATATGCCTAAACTTGGCGGGTAACACCAGCTGAGTCTGCTGTAATGTCTTACGGTACAGTATGCCATGCTCGTCCAATTGTAACTTATCCCATTCTCTGAGGAAAACTCTGGACTTTGTGTTGCCTGCGTGCCACTGCTTCGACCCCAGCCGAGACCCAGACTGTAAGTGCTTGATGATTACTCTGATGTCCATATCGTCTTCCTGTGCCTGACGAATCTCCTCTTTTGACAATGACTTTAGTGGTACTTTATTAGTATGTTCACATGCCATTACATCGTCACATCTGACCATCATAGTGGGACCCGAATCATCCTGGATCTCGACTGCTTGAATCATTGCCCCAATACAATCTGGTGAGAATTCCTCCGTGTACTCCCTCATTACTGTCTCTACGTCCACAGGCATCCTTGACAATGAGTCCGCATCAACGTTCTCCTTTCCCGGCCGGTAGCGGATTGTGAAGTGGTAGTCCGCTAGTTCACCGACCCACCGGTACCCAGTGGCGTTCAACTTTGCTGACAAGAGTACATAGGTCAAGGGATTATTATCGCTGTACACTGTGAAAGTTGGGGCGTAGTACAAGTAGTCCCTGAATTTTTCCGTCACAGCCCATTTTAGGGCAAGGAACTCAAGTTTCCCACTATGAAGGTGGTAGTTCTTCTCGGCCGCTGTCAGTGTTCTGGACCCGTAAGCGATTACCTTCAACTTCTCGTTCTGCCGTTGGTATAGAATAGCTCCTAGACCCTGGTTTGATGCATCCGTATGCAGAATGAATGGTTTTGAGAAATCTGGAAACCCTAACACCGGCGGTTGGACCAAGCACTCAACCAGTTTCTCTAAAACTTCTTGGTGGTCCGCAGTCCACTCAATTCGCTGGTTTGATGGCACCACAGGACCTTTCTTGCTTCTGCCTGTTCTTTTCTCCCTTCTTGTTAGGCTCTCCTCGCCACTGGATCTACTTTTCAAGAGGTCATACAGTGGACTGGCCATTCTGGAAAGTCTTTGATATACCGTCGGTAGTAACTGAGCAGGCCCAAGATCTTACGTAGCTCGGCACGTAGTCGGCGCAGTACTCTCCTCACTGCCTCCACTTGGTCACTGAATGTTTTTGAGAAGACTAGGATGTCGTCCAGGTATGGCACACATATTTCATCTCTCAGTCCCTCCAATCGCCACTGGATCTACTTTTCAAGAGGTCATACAGTGGACTGGCCATTCTGGAAAGTCTTTGATATACCGTCGGTAGTAACTGAGCAGGCCCAAGATCTTACGTAGCTCACCTACAGTGCCTGGTCGCTTATCTTTCAAAGCAGTTACGGCAGCCGTGTCAGCTGGGTCCATGCGGCTACCTTCCGCCGAAACAATTCTGCCAAGGTATCTGACTTCGTTTTTGAACATGTCACATTTCTGTGGTTTAAGCTTAACACCATGAGCACGTAGTCGGCGCAGTACTCTCCTCACTGCCTCCACTTGGTCATTGAATGTTTTTGAGAAGACTAGGATGTCGTCCAGGTATGGCACACATATTTCATCTCTCAGTCCCTCCAAACAGGTCTCCATGAACCTCTGAAATGCTGCGGGCGCATTCATAAGCCCAAATGGAATGCGAATCCATTCGTATAGGCCCCAGGGGGTTGTGAATGCTGTTAACGGCCTGCTCTCTGGGGTCATGAAGCCTTGATGGTAAGCCTTCCCTTGATCGAGCAGAGAGAACCAAGAGTTGCCCCCCAGGCCATCTAGGACGTCCTGCACTCGAGGGATTGGCTGGCGGTCAGGTACGGTCTTCCTGTTCAGATCCCTGTAATCTATACATAGCCTGAGGCTGCCATCCCGTTTCCGTACACACACAATCGGTGAAGAATAGGAGGAGTTGGACTTTTCTATCCATCCTTGAGCAATTAAGTCATGTAGATAATCTTTCATCTCCTGATATAAAGGCTTTGGAACTGAGTTGTACGTCCGAGACACAGGTGTATTGTCGTTCAGAGAAATAGACATTTGTAGTTCCTTAGCACAACCAATATCATTGTCGGATTTCGAGAAAGTCTGGCACTCCTCCTTTAACATCTGTCTCACTTGTTGTTGTTGTTGTGCGGTTAAGTGGCTTATGTCGACAGGTGGGTCCCACAGGCTGTCTTCCTCAGTTGCCCTTGGTAGTACTTCGGCCTTAACCTGGGTCACAGATCCTGTTTCTTCTGGGGAAATCACTGACGCAGGTAAGACTGACTTGACTGGTTGCACTGTTCCTAACTCCACTCTACTTCTCAGGATGATATCGTGGTCTGTTTCATTTTGCACACTTAATGTGACTGAGGGGCGGGCACTTTTTTTCACTTCTAGCAGCGTGTCGAACAGTTCCAGGCCCTCAGGGTACTGAGGGTCGATGCTTGGCTCAAACAGTAACACACTGTCTTGTCTCACACGTGACATTTTGACTTGACACTGTACCTGCATGATTGTGTGCTTTGGTATGTTTACAGGGCCCTTGACAGTGCTCACCATATACTCTCCAAAATCATCTGCCGTCACCCGGTTGATAAAGGTGTGTACTTTGCTCTTTTTCAAACTTGGGAAGGCACTTACAACAGTTTGATACAACTGACCATCAGTCACCATATTTGCATTGTCTGTATCCTTTTGTTTCATCACTTGCTCGATTACATTGAAGCCGATGATAGGTTTAGAAAGTTGCTCACCCTTCAGAACAAGCACAGGAATAACCAATTCCTTTACTCTTTCAGCAGGGGAAGCCAACTTGAATGTTATCTCGACCCATCCTCTATACGGCATGTCAGTACCATTGGCCGCCACAAGATGAAAACATTTAGTCGTCTCTGTTGCTTCAGAGATATCTCTCAGCCTTACTTCAGGTATGTATCTGTCTTTCCACTGTTCATCAATAATGCAAACCTGGGAGCCTGTGTCCCATAAAGCCTCTGTCTCATACCCCTGCAAGTAACAAGTCACTAGGCATTGCTTGCCAACCAAGGAGGTTACTGAGGAGTGCTGATTAACTTGGCATTGTGCTGTTATTATACGATCAATATCATGAGGCATAGCATGTTGCAGTCTGCTCCTTAACTGTTGTGCTGAGTGTTGTCGGGACGTGCATGTCTCTTGGGTCACTCCCTGTCCCTCTGGAGCAACCCATCTCCGTTTAACGGAGCCTCCCTCTGGATTCTTGCACCCCGTACTCTGCAGCCAGCTGCAAAATGTTCACTGCTGCCGCAATAATAGCAATGAGTGCACAGTTCTGCAGCTCCCCTCTGTTGGCAATGGAAGCATTGTCTAGCTCGATGGCGCCGGGACTGTCGAAACAGTTGTTGGGGTTGCGACAGTCGATCATTTGGGTACTGTCGCATGGCTGGATATAGAGGTTGGCTGGATTGTGTGGGCATTTGAGTATTGTGGTGCCGGGGTCGTTGTTGTTGAGCAAAGTGTGTCAAGGGATGAGGCTGCTGAGCTATTGTATACTGTTGTGGTGATAGAGCACTTAGCTGTGAATGTTGCGACTGAAGCAGATATGGATGTTGTTCATATGTGACTGGCTCTGGTCTATGGGTTTGATGCTCTGGCCTTGGATCCCACTCTAACGGCAGCTGATTGATCGGAGCCACGTTCTGCGGGTGTCGACGTGTCGTCACTGTTAATTCTTCATTGCTAATGGCAAAGCATTGCTTAGGTGGGGCTGGTGGCTGCTGGATTGTCTCTTTGATCTGTGTAATTTCATCACTAAGTCTTTTTAGCTGAGATACCAGATCGAGCTTTGACTGTTTAGGCGGACATTTTAGTTCGGGGGTAGGCTCGTCTAGCTGTGTGGCATTAACAACAGTTTGGCGTTCTGTTTTCCGTTTGTTCTGCCTTTCCGCCTCATGAGAGCAAGCAACATTTAGTTTTTCTAGCAATACTTCATCAGGAATTTCAGGGTTAGAAAGATACGGCTGTAAGTCATTTTGAATACGGTCATTTTGCAGCCCAGTTAAGATGGAGTGTAGAAACATGTTCTGCACCAAAACAGGGTCATATTTCAGCCCAGATTCGTCCTCTTGTGAGGCAAACAGAATTTTCTGTCTTGGATCGAGGGCACGGATCAGAAAATTTTGTGGAGTTTCCTTGCTGCGCTGACTCTCCGTGGTCAGTTGTTTATATAACTCAGTGGCATTCTTTTCCTGATAGTGGGAACGTAGGATGCGTCTGAGGGTCGGAAGAGTTAAGTCAGCTTTCCCTTCCAAATAGCTACGCAACTGGAGCCCCGGCGTAATGGATCGAATTAAAGCATCGATGATTTCCTGCTCTGCATACCCCTTGCTCAGCCCGTTTTCTGTTTGACGAGCCAAACTAGAAAATGATAGTCTGTCCTTTTGGCCCGGTTCACCAATTAAACCTGCGATTTTTAACTCTTTATGCCAAATCACTGATGCGTTGTGTCTGTGTGGTGGTTGTGACTGATCTGCCAGCCCCTTATCGGCCGCTGCCTGTGCCCCTGCTGTGCTATGTGGAACAGTAGTATTGACATTCATGGCCTGAAGTGATTCGGCTATAGCACCTGTTTCTCTATCTGTCCTCTGGGCCGTGTTCATTGCCCCTTCAACGTGTCCTGGTGCCACCTCTTTTCCTGGATTATCAACAGTAGTCACTGTAAGATCACTTATTTTCTCATTGATCATCAATAACTCAGCCATGCCATTATCTTCTAGTTCTTCCAGCTCACTCCTTAATAAATAGCTGCTGAGGTATTTTATGAGTGAGAGGTGAGTCACATTTGTTACATCTGTCACTGTAATGTGCAAGAAAGAGCAGAGTTCTACTAATTTCTCTCGTGACAATGTGCATAGTTTCTCTCCTGTTTCCTCCTGGAGATTTTGAAGAGCATCCATTTTCTTTACTATTTTTTTTCTCTCTCTCTGCAGGGTATAGCGGTGTTGGAAGTGATGGTTACTTCACTGATCTGGGCCTCGTCGCCTCTGTGATTCACTGTACCTCAAGCGCACAAGCCACTTAATCAGGTATGCTTCCCACTTCACTTTACTGCCTCACTGCTGTCGGTTGGTTTAAGTTGAGGGGATGTAACTGGGTGGGTCTCGCTGATGAAGGCGTCAAACCACCCAACCACGATCCCAGCGGTGCCTCCAAGATTATGTAGTACCCCTGTCAGGGAGAATATTAACACAGTAAATACACACGATGCGATGCTTCACTTTCACAGCTTTACTCAGGGTGGCACATGCTGCCTACAGTAGATATAACCTATAGATGTGTCCCTGAGGGCCCACTGCCAAGAGCTAAGTGCTGCATTCTGACGCTGCTGAATACACAAGCTGTGCCACTGCAGCTAGAAATTTGGGTAAGAAAACAAGCGTGCCTCTAATGGTTGTAATTCCTTGACACAAGCACCACACAATGTGCGGAACAAAAGAAAACGAATGGTGGCAAATCTGTCTCTGCCATTTTGTTATTTCATCAATCCAGCTCTGCCAAGGAAAGTGATTGAGTTTGTGAATAGTGCATTGTTTACAGGGACAAATTCTGAAAATAAATAAATAATTTAAAAACGAGCTCGTTTATACTGGTTTCAGGACTATTTGGAAAACTATGCTAAGGTTGCTCTTGCTGAGAGAGGTGCTCTTGAAACATTGCTGCCAGATGTCACAACCTGGTCTGAAATAAGTAGGGTCGCTTAATAAGATAAGCCTGGGGTAGCATATTTAGGAAAGTTGCTTAAAAATAATTACAAATTAATATATTACAGTTTGCATTGTCTTTCCTGTGCAGTGTGTAGGAATTCACTGCAAAACTGCAATGCTATTTCATAGTTCACAGTAACAGGCAAGGGGCAGAATGTACCTGACAGCCTAACCATCAAAAATGTTCCCTTTCATAACTGAAATAAGCACGGTTGCTAAATAAGACTGGGATTAAAAATACATTTAGTTTAATAAAATGTTATTTTTGTATGTAGTCGCTTGAACAGATGGGCATGTGTGACAACTGCTGCTAGTAGCCGGTTATACTTTGTTGTGCTAAAGCACTGGCACGCCCGAATGCATGACTGTATAATGGAAATAAGTTTAAAAAAAAGCCACAATTCATGACTTAAAAAAAAAACAAGGCCCGAGTCACTTACTGTATAATAAGTGGACATGGCAACACTGCACTGAATACAGCTTTGAGTTGAGCTGATGTGTTGAGTGTTCATGAAACATACACATTTCTTATGCCACACTGACCAGGATTCTTTAGACTCTCTCTTATGGAAACTCTTTCTTCATAGACCAGCATAAATCATTCTTTTGTGTCTTCAGAGCACACATATGTTGGTTATATTATGTATTGCATGCTGAGGGATTATGCACATTTGGTTGTAAAAAGCTCTTTCAGTCCATCCCGTTGAGCTGAAAGGCTTTCTTGTTGTCCGCAGACTGACCAAATGCTCTTTCTTTTCACACTAAATTCCTCTATATCAGACTCCTAATTTTTCGTTTTATTCCATGATAGCCTTTGAATGATAGCAGGCTGCTGATTCAGGTGTAAATGGAAGGTAAGTTTCTATACTGAAGAAGCACCTCTGGGGCACCAGTTGTGTAACAAAAACTTGCTAGGCATGTAACAAACATACTTCCTGCAAAAATTTCATACAGTATCCACCTTTAACATTCTAGGGTTTGTACTTCCTTCAGATGCAAATTCAGATAACTGTTTTTAGGTGGGACTCATTTCCCAGGAAAGGGAAACATGGTTAACATGGTAAACAGAGTGTAATCTGTCTTTTTATGTTGCCTACAGCTAGTAGCCACCAGGGGGCGATGGCCCGGGTCATCAACCCCAATTGCTTTCAGTGGCTATTTGCCCTATAGGGGTGGACCTATGGTCTGCGTGATTTTGCCAAGTAAGACATGTTCCTGGATCAACATTACTGTCCAAAAATACAGATTTAACCCAATCCCTACCCCTAAACCTAAATCTACCCATAATTTATTCCTAAAATCAGAGGGAAATGATAGCTGATTAACAAGGGTGTAGAAGCACCTAATCCTGATTGTAAGCCTAAAACTGACATTTCCTGAAAAGTTATCTCTCAATTCTGATTGGTTAATTGGAATGATGTTCCAGGATCAACAAGGATGTTGATCCAGGAACATGTTGTACTTGATCAAATCACGCTCACCGTGGACCTATACCCTTGAATTGAATTTTGTTGTAGTACTTCTTTTTATGAGTCACTTTGGACTAAACCATCTGCAAATGACTAAATGTAAAATGTCCATCCTGGTGCACTGAATTCAGCCTGTTTCCTCTGTGAAATGGAGGCATCAAAAAAGGGGTACTCAAATAAATATAAATGATTTAAACAGTCATATCTGTTTGGAAACAGATTTTGGCATCATGAAAACCCCACTAATGATCTACTTTCATCAGAACACAGTGAGTGAGGTATTATCATCTGGCTTGCACTTTACTGACATTTTAAGCAAACAGTGACCTTTAACCCTAAAACACCCACTTGCATGCAAAGTAACGAGGTTACACTTGTGTCCAGTAGTTGCCGAGCAGCTGTTTTAAATAGGCAGTAATAAAAGGAATCTATGGAATTTTAATACAGAATATAGCGAAACTTCAGAGGAGCTAAACTGAGGCTCTGTCTGTGTAGCTTTGTATTTTATGGGATCTTCTCAAGTAATACACGATACATTAAGAATGTTGTTTAATCACTAAAAGACAATGACAACACTGTTAATACCCGCTATAATGATATGAGAAAATAATTTCCTTTTTACAATTTATCAGTGGTGTTTAGCCACTCTTAAAACCAACATGCAAGTCTAAACACATTTTGATCTTCACCATTTGATAAATATGTTTTAACAGATGATTTATCTGAGTGACAGACACTCTCCTCTAATTTCAGCCAGGAATGAATGTGACTGTTCTCTTGATAGGTGTGTTACCCTACTGCAACAAAAAAGGAAAGCAAATTCAAAAAAGAAAACGTATGAGGAAGTGGAAGTTGAAGGAAGTAAAAAAAAAAAAAAAAAAAATTAAAGGAATCTGAGTTCCTAAGAAGTGGATTAAACAATTATTTAGATCAAATTTCCAAGGAAGCATGAACGTTCAGCTGAATTACAGGGTAGACTGAAGTAGTTTGGATGAAGATGAATGGGATGAGATTAAAGCGCATTCCTTTAAAGAGAAACAACAATAGATTAAAATGAGAGAAATTGACCTATATTAGGAGTGTAATGGTTTAATATTTTTTGCAAGTAAATTTTTATTTATTTATTTATGTAAATTTCATATAAAACTCTTTTTATGCTGGAAAACACAGAGTTGTATACCAGTACAGTTCTTGGAAAACATCAAATGCAGAGGTAAATAATTTTGGAAGTTATCGTCTTTATTGTTAAGACTGCTGATTATATCTCATTCACTCCTTATTTACACGTCACGGAAACCGTACCGTTGTGTTGGAGGTGTACCTGAAGGAATGTCAGTTAGATTTGGCGCTCAGCCAAGCAGATCTGCCAGGTAAACATGCTTTTAAATCCTTTTAAGGGTTCCCAAGAAGAAGCACATAAGATAGCTCCCTACAAAGGGGCAGTCTAACACAGAATAAAAAGCTATGCTATAGTGTATTCCCTTAACATAAAGTTAAGTATGACGAAAGGCAATAGAAGTGAAAGTGTAGCCTGTAAAGGAATGTTTGCAGGTTTCTTCTAACAGCATGAACTACAGTGGAACCAAACAAATGGGCGGTGCTAGTGACGCTGGCCCCGCCCCGTCATTTAGCCACTCCCACACATCTGATTGATGCTACTCTCAAGACAAGCGGCGTTGAGATTTCAGCGACAGTGTTAGAGCCCAAAAGATGTGTAGCTCCTACTGAAAAGCATGCTGTCCCCAGAACGCACGATGTTTCTGTTTGCCGGGGTGAAATCTAACTGAGGTCTAGTAAAAGCATCGGTGGAATCCACAGTTAAAAGACGGATTGTACAATAAGCACGAGTGATCAGCGAGAGGAGATTTGAACGCGCTGCTGTAGGAGATCAGCGGACGGCTGTCTGAGATCTAGTCAACAACATTTCTTTGTTTCTCCGTGTAATTCCGGTTTTCTTTCGTCTTTAATATGGCGAGCGATTCTCCGGCTCGGAGCCTGGATGAAATAGACCTCTCCGCGTTAAGGGTAAGTTATGTGTCCTTTATTGGAGATGCTCATTGATGTTGCAGTTGCGCCGTAATGGCAGGTGCAACACTAATCACTACAATAGTAGAAATTGAGTGAAATGTCAAATAACGGCTGAACGAACAGAGACAAGGAGACAGACGATAAGGAGGTGTGGACGGTTGCATTTATCTATCAGATCAAATGCTTTTTGAAACTCATTACAGATTATTGCAGAATATAGCGGATCAGTGAAGCGATCCGGTGGATAAAATAACCTTCCGATTATCCTGAAATCGCCAGTCTAATAAAATATATATCTTTGGCATTGTTTGTGTATTGTACTAGTCTATCCTGTTAAAGTAGCCCTACGCTGCCTGCTTCTCTTACCATTTGTTTTATCAAGACTTTTATGAATCACTTACAAATAAGGATATCTGATGAAGGAAAAGGAGAAATCATTGCTAGAAGTCTAGTTTAAAATGCCAAGTTCTTAAATGAAATGTTTGTGCTCATACTGATTTATTACATTTTTGAAAAACGTTGGCAAAAATTGATTGTAATGATCAATAAAAAGTGCTAGAATATTTTATATGCCCCTTAAATACATACAGCATGAGTACACACACACACACACACAAAGTTTGGAAAATAATTTTTCAACCTACTGTTATTGTTGTGTGGAGTTTTTTTTTTTTTGACCCAAGTAAAACATGCGTTTTCAAAAAAGGTCCAAAAAATTTTTCACACTA